>NC_056733.1:1688657905-1688782905 GCF_019279795.1 Protopterus annectens
ATGGTTTATTCCTGGAACTGCACGACATGAGGTAATAGAGAACCGTTTCACTCCCTGGGTTGGAGCTGAACAGCTACTACAGGAAACAACGTTTAGCAGTTGTGGAGATTTAACTTACCAGGCTTTACTCCTGGAACTGTACTACACGAGGTGACGAGAACATAACAGTTAACTATTCAACAGTTATCAGCTATCTATGAGATGGCATCGAGGAAGTGCCCGACAACTAACTACAAAGTTGTGACTGTAAAGGGTTTGTTTCTACAAAGAGCAGGAGCTCTTGTCAATTGGCATTGGTCTTTCCGCTGCATTCCAACTTTTAGATACAACAGGTCCCTAACAAAAAGGACATTTTTCAGGTGGAATTATTATATATATATATTTTTTCCCCCGTGAAGTTAACAGCATCGTAGCTGCACAGCTTAATATGTTTTTCTCTTTCTACGAGATAAGAACTGTTCTTCGGCGAAATCTGGAGTTCGGTTGGGGGCAACGCGGTACAACTGGATTTCAAAAAGGTGACATTTATTGAACAATACATTTATTTGGACAGCATTTTTTTACTAAAGACAACTGTTTGAAAACAGTGCATTGTTTTTTCATTTTTGCTTATTAAGACTGGGGATTTGTTTCCAACATTCAAATTATTTAAATCATGAATATTTGACTGGTTTAGCTTTCTATATGCTTAGTTTGAAACTTTCTGATTAACACAGGAAATGCATGTGGAATGATACTAACAATACTGCTTGATTCAATATTATAGAGACTATTTAAAAGTTTGGGATTTGACAGTTTAGGGTTGAATGTATATTCTTTTTAACGGCACTGCGTGTTTTACAAACAAGATTTTCAAAAAATTTTGTTTTTATTTATTACATAGTGCTATTTTTTACTGTAGTATTTATTGCTTCAAAGGATTGAAGTATCATTTAAGAGTTGGAATTACTACTGGTTCATTAGACGTTGTAGTTTTTCAAACATTTTTGTTGTTTAGGTTGAGTGGCCACTACAATAGTGCATTACTTGTTATTTTTATTTTTATTTAGTGCACATTACTCTTTGCTAGAGGAAAGGTGGATTTTTAAGTATAAAATCAAAACACAAAAATCAAAGTGGATTTACCTGTACACTGTAATACAGGTCTATTGATACCTGGTGTGGGTGTTAAAGGTCACTACCATCTAATATTCTAAACACACTGTACCTAAAAGGTTTAACTGTTTGCAGTGGAACAACTTATGATTCAATATTTAGAATTATCTAGACAAATCATTTCCTTACTACACGCAAACAAAAGTAATGATAAAAACGATTGTTTAACCAATTCACAGGTTGAACAATTCACTTTACACACACCACCAGGGACCTCCTCAGAAAGACAACATAACACCAATGCACTGAGGGTGGACAGCAGCAATTTATCAAGGATGGACAACAATAATGGGAATATCAATAGAACGGGAGGAGGAGAGAGCAACAACAGAACTGAAATGACACTATTTGACAAAGAGAATTTTTTAATACCCCCTGTTTTGGGAGATACAACATCTAGGTTACAGAACCCTGATTTAGGGACACTTAATTCCCAGATATTCAAGTCTGAAACACTAGCTAGAAAATACAAACCATTGCAGACGGACAATGTTTTTTGGAGCGTTCTGTTGAACTGAACCAAGTCCCTAGAGGCCTCAGGGTTTTCATTATTCCAATGGGAATTGAGGCTGACTCAGAATTATATTGCAAAGTGTTAGATCTATTCGACAGAACAGGCTTTGACTTAATGAGAATAATAATTAGGGACAATACCAGTAGGCTCAACAACTTAAAGAATGAATTAGTCACACTTAAACAAAGTATTATGAATGACTTACTGTTTGAAAGCAACAGAAATAGGTTTGAGAGAATTACAATTGATCTTGACAAGTTTGCAAAAATCAGTAAGGAAAGAAAACAAGGGAAGATTTTTAAGAGATACAAATGAATACAAAGAGAATAGGGCCTACCCAACACCAAATACAAGGGAGAGTAACAGAGAAGTGGATACAAGGAAGGAGACAATTCAAACTGAGGTTGGTGACATTGAAGGGATACAAACTGATACAGAAGAGGGAACAGTTTTTTAGAGAACTCACCCCCACTGAGGCATTAGGACCGATTAAGAAACCGGGGCCAGTTACAGGATTATTCGAATCAGAGAATGCCTCAAAGACAGGGTTTACAGTCAGGAAATAACTGGAGGGGTGGGAGACAGAGGAGGAACAACTTCAACAGCAACAACTGGCACCACAGACAAAACAACTACAACTGATGAAGGCTTTTGATTCTACTTCCACCATTAAGGATAGTTCATTGGATAACAACGATTTATTAACAGACACTTCCTTTGACATTTTTGTTGCTCCCATGAACCAAAGTTTTGGTACTAATAGCAATGATGGTCCTACCATTTTTGGTGACAAATCATTTCACATTTATAACTATTCGGATTTGGAAATTTCCGATAGTCACATGAGTTTAATGAAAAAAGGTTTTTCGTTCATACCGAGCTTTAAACATGATATTAGCAAACTACTTATTAATTTGAAGTTATATACTAGGCAGTTAAATTTAAGATTGTTTTTTGGAAACAAACATAATATTGGTAGAGAGACACAAACATTCACACTTAAAAGAAGTAGTGTGTTCATACCACCTTGCAACCCTTTGATATCAGTATTTGAATGCTTATGTGTTAGTCAGATTAGGAGACTGATTGACAAAAGGTTTCCCACTAACAAGAACCTAACATCTGCAGAAGAATTTTGTTTGAAGGAACTTTCATCTAATAAGGAACACAGGGTCATGAAACCTGACAAAGGGGGCATTGCAGCCATTATGATGAACACCGACTACTCTTGGAACACACAGAGCATACTACATGACTCCAACACCTATGAATTGGTTTCTAAACTCGAAGTGCAGAGGGCATACACAAAAATCGACTGGCAGCTTTATGAATTCCTTTGTGAAGGAATAATTAATTACGAAGAGTACAACTACATGCTAGTGGAACATCCAGTTATGCCCAGTCTATTCGAAATCCCCAAGATTCACAAAGATATTACCAACCCCCCCCTTTAGACCAATAGTGGTGGCTAGGGGATCGAAAACAGAACCATTAGCAGCTTTTATAGACATTACCAACAAGAAGATTCTTGACAATATACAACACATATTAAAAGATTCATGGCATTGTTTGGACTGTCTCAGGACCCTATCTGACTTAAACTTAGGGGAATTTTGGTTTGTAGCCATTGATATAGTAAATTTGTTCTCAGTGATTCTCACGATACTGGTCTAGACTGGTTTGCCAGCAGTTTAACTAAATATAGTCACATACATCAGGTGAAGAGAAACCTACTTGTTGATTTGATGCGGATTGTTCTAGAAAATAATTACATCGGCTTTGAAGGTGAATTTTACAAACAATCCACTGGAGTTGCTATGGGTGCCAAATGTGCGCCCATTTATGCCAACTTAGTATTAGCCGAGTGGGAGGAACAATATGTCTTGACATCTGAGTACAGATCCAAAATGATCATTTATCTAAGATTTTTGGATGACATATTGTTCCTTTGGAAAGGTACTCGAGATGAGATGGACGATTTTATATGTTATCTCAACAACACTACAACTTTTTTGAAATTCACCAACAAGGCGGATAGAAACACCATTGACTACTTGGATTTACAATTATATACCAAATATGGGAAGGTAGAATCCAAACTATTTAGGAAGAAGACATATAGCAACACATTTTTACACTATGAGTTGCCACCCTTATTATGTGAAGAAGAACGTGGTAAAAGGTCAGATGATTAGGGTGTCATGTATAGATAGTGAAGAAAATAGATTCCTGGAAGAAATGGAGGTATTAGTTGACCTGTTTGTTGAATGGGGCTATGCTATGGATTTACTAATTTCAGTTAAACAGGATATTATTGGAAGAAGGATCACAGATTTCAGGCCCATTTTGTCAGACAGTCAAAGGGACACATAGAATAGCAACATTCACAAGTACAAAGTCAAGGATATTCAAACAGGCATGGTTGTACAACATAACACCACAGCCACTAACGTTAAAGACATTATTCAATCAACATGGCAAAATGCACTTCCCACAGACATGCAAGACACATTAGGAAAATACCCCTTATTTATCAACAGTAGGGGTTTGAATATTAAAGAACATTTGGAAAGAATTCCCATGCCTACTAGTCAAAGGCCAGCTAGGATGGCCAAATGTGGCAACTGCAAAGCATGTAAATACATCAGTGATGGCCCATATGTTCAAGTGGGCAATTACAAGAGGTCTTTGAAGAGTCATGGTCATTGCAGATGTAACACCAAAATGGTTATATATGCGGCAACTTGTCTATCCTGCCCAGCTTTCTATATTGACATGACCACAAGAAAGTTGAGACAAAGGATTATGGAACAAAAGAGGGACATTAAAACAGGAAATCAACTAATTATTTATTCAATTACAGTAAAGACTGTATTAACTAGAAAAAAATTATATTTTTTGTCATACATAGATTATACACCAAAGATTTTGGTGGTGACTACAAAACCATTCTAGAAGTCAGGGAGTGCTTGTGGCAAATACAGCTAAACGCAAGCAGTGCACCTGGCATTAATGACATCTTATCCCTAGCATGTATACTAAAACATAAGGCAACATGCATTTAATATTTTGAAACTAGAAACAACAGAGAATTTCTGATTTTTAGGCATATGTGTATATATGTATATTTTTTTACACATACTTTATATATTATACATATATTTTTTATATTGTTTTATATTTTTCACATTGTTTACATCTCTAAATGTATTTCTAGACTTTAAGTGTTGAAACAATTCACATGCAAAGTAGATACACCATTGTCAACTGTGTACTTGTTTATAAAAAAACTTGTATATTAACTACATCAAAAAGCAAAGGGTTAAAATCCAAAGTTTACATAATAGAATCATTGTAATCAATTAGCATTTGATGTTAGTGTTAATTGAAATGTATATTTAAAGGTTGTGATGAGTTGTGATAAACTGACTCTGAAGATGCCCTACACAGGTGAAAACGCTTAGTCAGTTAATGTTCAAAGTGAAATAAAGTCATGATGGTTTTACCTTGGTACTACCAGTGTTTTTTGTTTTACTAGTTACTTATTTCACTTGTTGGATGTTCAGCACTTTAAGTAAATTTGCAGAGCAAGCGTGTCTTACAACAGATGGTACAGGCAATGGCCCACTAAGGAATGCCATCATGTTTGATGTCTTTTGTCACTACCTGCATATCACATGGCATGTAACAAATTATATACAGGCAGTGCTTTAAGAGCACTCACTAAAAGTGAGTCAGCTGCACCTGCAATGATTCACAGGTTTACAGGTTTATACTTTGACAATGTATGCCAGTCATAGCGGGGTGAGACAACAATGCCATAAAGATAAACTGAAATCTGACTGTCTGTAGAAAAGTTCCAACAGAAATGCAAAAGCAATCTGCAGAGAGACAGCAACACAACCAGGTTTACTGCTTTTGTTCTATTTAGTCAAGAACGTCTTCTGAAATAATAATAAACATCATGTTCAGTAGCACTTGTACGATTATATAATTATCACATGATTCCTAAACCCACCAATTAAAAACATTTTAATCCTCTCTTTTTTTTCAAAATACAATTCAAAGAAATCTGTCATTTAAATCAGGGATAAACATATCTCTCCAAACACATTGCCAATATAGCTCCCACATTTCCAGGAAGTTAATAACATGTCCTCCATTCAATTCAAATTTGGGCTGTTCAGTTACTTGAGACAAAAATCTCTTAAAAGCCTTGCAAACTGTGGCATGCTTTCCTAAAGTGATTTTCATATCTAACTGCTTAATAGCATTATTACGATTGTATATACTTTCTGATATTTCTTCCAATGGCTTTGCTATTTTGAAAAAAATGTACAGTGAATTCTGAATGTGGTTCTGAGTGTAGTATGCCAAACAAATCGTACATGTGGCCAAGTAGACTAAACCATTGGAGTAACATGAAATTTATTGTTATTAGCTACGTGGAAGCAAAGAGTCAGCACTGATGTGTGTAGACTGTATTCATGTGTTACAAGGGAAAAGTACCACACTTTCCCCCATTTCCAATTTGGTAGCAACTCCTCTCCAATAATGCCTTAAAACACAGCCTTTTTTTGAAAAATACTGATGGATGGGTACCTACAACATTACATAAATAGCACTACTTTTCAGTTCTCAGAAATAATGTTCAATATTCTCTAAATGTCATGGGAATATGTGATGAAAAAAGCTTTTTCAACATCTACAGAATGGTGTGTAGGCTTAATCATGTCCCAATCATTTGGTCTTACAAAAATGAAAGAAAACTTGTTGTTCCTAAAATCAAAACTTTCTTGACCAACCGATCAAATAAAGCTGCATGGTACCCTCTATACCCAAAAAAAACATTAAGAGTTTACATTCCATATTTAAAACATTGTCATCTAATGTCAATCTTAATGTCCTAACAAACGAACATTTGAGAATATTTTTCTATACAAACATTGGCTGTGTAATTAAGAAATGTTAATATTGATTGGCAAATGTGTCATTGCTATATATTCTAGAATTTAGACGTCTATTTTCTTTATAGAAGGTAACATCAAACTAGTTAATTTGACTTTCATGCACATGCCAAGTAAATTTAAGAAAATCAGCAGTAGCTTGTATTTCCTACATATTCCCTTTAACTAAAACATAGGTCATCAATAAAAAAAGTAAAAAAAAAAAAGTCATTTTTGTAAAATGAACTTCCGACCAAATATTGCTCTTTCCACTGCCCTAAAAGTAAATTGACATATGTAGGGGCTATCATTGTCTTGGTGTCTCTCTACTGATTGTTTTTGCATAGTGTCATAAAAGAAAAACAATTGAGTGTGAGCTAATAGCTCAGAAGATGACATGGGAGGTAGAGTTAACTTTACATATATATATATATATATATATATATATATATATATATATATATATATATATATGTATATATGGGTTACCCTTAGTTCATCAAATAGCCACAACATCGAAACCCACTTCTTCAACAAGGCATAACATTGAAAACCAGAGAGTCAACGTTTCCCACATGGTAAGTAACAATTTGGCCAGCAACTTGGACTTTGACCCGTACCCCCTCGGCAGTGCATTTCCAGAGCTGGAATATAAAGTAAAGGGGGTGTTGGGGGCATAGCCCCCCCACATCTGTGTGTTTGTTTCAATGGTAGATTTTGACTTTTGGATGTCCAAACGGTTACTTATCGTGTGGAAAATGTCGGCTCTCTGGTTTTCGATGTTATGCCATTTTGAAGAAGTGGGTTTCGATGTTGTGGCCATTCAATGAACTAAAGGTAACCCATATATATATATATATATATATATATATATATATATATATATATATATATATATCTACACACACACACACACACACACACACACACACATATATATATATATATATATATATATATATATATATTTATAGCCTCACCAGCAAGGTGCACAAACAACCAGAGAGTGCAACAGAGTCCAAAATAAATTCCTCTATCAAAAAACTCAATCACTACTAACATAAAAATAGATACATAATGCAATCAGATGCTAAATAATAAATTAAACAAATTAGTGTGGGGTAAATAAGCAGAATTTAATAACAAAAGTATGGTAGGAAACAATCAGACGGTTTTGTCCCATTGTGTCATCAGTGAATAAATGAGGTTTGGTAACAAATCAGTTTGTTCAGGGACATCTTCATCAGGGGTTAGATAAATATATCAGTGAGATTTAAGAGCATGGAGGGGTTGAAATGGTTAAATGGAAGGAGGGTTGATTGGGAGAAAATGAGGTAAGGGGTGGGGAGGTGCTTAAGAGGCTTAGGCAAGATCAGCTGGATAAGGAATCATATTTTGGCATGAACTTGCTTAGGCAAAGTATGTCCATGACGACCTAGGGTGGTGTTGCTTGGTAAGGAAAGCCTTGGAAGGAGGGTGGTGGGATAGTTGGTTGGCCAAAAAAGTTTTTTCTTTTTTTGCTGCTGTGTGCTTCAGAATGGCTTGGTCATGTGTTCTTCTTGGCTCAAGGGGTCTTTTGTAGGACTCAGCCTAAAGTTAGTTGTGTGTTTGCTTGTTGGTGGTGTGGCTCATGGGGCCTGGACTATAAAGGAGTGAGTTGTGTTTGCGAACTTGTCTGGGGTGTTCCGATAGGCCTGGTGGCTTTTGGGATTGTTTTTCATTCGTTGGTGGTGTCCAGTTGTTCTGAGAGGATTAGTGGGGGTTACCTGGTTGGAGAGTGAGTGTGGAATGTGAGATTGTAGGACTGAATCGGTGTTTTCCTGGAGTTGACTTGGTTATCCTTGTTGATCTGGTCTGCTGGCCTTGGTGTCGTGGCATTCTGGCTCTTGGTGTCATTGCTTCAGCCATGCACAGCAGCATTGGTGTGGATGTCGAGGCTTTGTTTGTGGGCTTGGGGCAGGCATCCGTTGCTGCGCTTGCGCAGTTGCATTCATTGTGAGGGGGTTGACCATTACTCATGGTGCTGTCTGACTTGTTTCTGCACCTTTGGTACATTCACTTGACTGTTATGCTGCCTACACAAGTTGCACCTGCAGAATTAATTTAGGGAAAAATAGTTTCTGAGAGCTTTTATTGGCAGACTAAAACATACCTTTTTCTCTGGCAGCAAGCAGATGTTACTTGTTGGGGTAGTGTGTATGGACAGATATGTACCGCTGTTCATTATGTCTCTTTGGTCAGGTCCCGCAGTTTTCTCAGAGCAGTATTTCTTTGCGTCAAGGACCATGGGGCATTCCTGCATACAGTGTAGTTTGGCTGTAAAGGTGAATCCACATCTTTCACTGTTTCAGTCTGGTCTGTCTGTTGAGAGAGGATGGGAGGAATTTCATGCAGTTTTGGATTGCCCAATGATTTAATTGTGAAGCAGGATGGGAATCAAACTAAGCAGTGGTTTTGTAATGCAGTGATTAGGGGTGCAGTTGTGTTTACGGTGATCAAATGTTGCTTTACTTTCTCTGTCTTACTACTTTATCATATTAGAACTATTGGTTGTAAAATTGTAAGTGTGCTGTATTGTACAATTGAAGTAACAGAGGCAGAAAATAATATTAAAACTTTGCTAAAAAAAATATTTGTCAAGGAAATGTTTTGGTGGTGTGAAGAGTTTGTGTATCGCACATGGGCATGCAATGGGTTTTGTCACTTTTCACCATATTGTTCTGCTGGCTTGGTGCATGTATGGCAGTTGGGGGATCTGCCTGCTGAGGTTTGTATTTTTGGCTGGGGGAACTGGAGGATTGATGACATGAGAGTGTATCAGAAAATAAAAAATAAAAAAAAAGGGGAGAGACTTCATGTCACAGTTGCGGGGTTTGATGGGCAGAGGGGGGAGTGGGGGATTGGTGGCGGGGGTGGAGCAGAGTTTCTGATGGTTGGAATGGCAGCTGGAACTGCAAAACATAGGGTGGATTCGGGGGTGGTGACCAGATTGATGGACTTATTTGAAGCAATTGGGGGGTTTTGTGTTGTTGCCATTGCTGCTCTTGTGCCTTTCGGTCAATCCGTGTTTGGTGGTTCGTTACTTGTTGGTTTGGCTTCAGGGTGGTCGGTGATGGTGGGGTAGCAGTCAATTCTCAAGCTTTGTGACTGGAATGGTTCCAATGTTAAGGTGTGTCTGTCTGTGGGCTGCATGTAATGTTTGATTGACGCAGATGCACAGTGCTGTGGTAATGGCTGTGGGGGAGGGTTAGGATGGAGTTGGCCACATTGTTTAGCAGAACAGCAACTGTGTCTTTTTCACTAGATGTACACTTCTCAATGGTATAGATTTTCATAGATTTTGCTTCATACTTTTATGTGGGGCTTTTACACAGCCTTTACGCTGCTAGCTTGACAGTACATTGAGCAGTGACAGTAATGGTTATGGGAGGGCAAGTAACCACCCACCTGGTCTATAATCACTTTGCTATTAATTGCCACAGACTGTTTCACAGGCTTTGAGAGGGGTGGAGTAATGACTCTGCTTATATACAGGCTGTGGCTAATGGCCATTGAAGTGTGGCTTCTCTTCTCCAGTGGAAGAACTTCAGAGTCACATATTCGGCGGTCAGTCAGTCAAAAGGCTCATGCTCCCACTACATATTTCTGGGTATACTGCTAGGGAGCTGTACACAAAAGTCTAGGAATATATGTGATACTTACAGCTAGTTGAAAGCAAATGTAGTAGTTCATCAGAATACTTTTATTGGTCAGGCAACAAAGAAGTGGGAACAGAGTCATCAAATTACTTTGTGTTGATTAACATCTTGGGGACTCTATTGATTTAGTTAGTTAAAGTTAATTGATTACTGTGGGGAACTGGTTCTGGGATAGTTGAGATGTATAGGTTGTTTTGTTGCATAACCATCTCTTTCAAGGAGAGTGAAATGCCTGTCCACACAACTGCGCTCGTGTCATTTACCATTTGTCAGCCATAGTATGCTGACATTGATAGTGTACTTCTTGGTTTGTTAGAGCCGTTAGGTATTTTCCCTGGTGTTTTTTTTTTCTGTGTCAAATGTTAGATTTCCAGATGGGATCTGTGTTGTTAGGCATGGGCCAATCGCCTTAGTCATATATAAAAATAAATAAATAAATAAATAAATAAATAAATAAGCTAGTTGGGAGTTGCAGCTAAGTTGGGACTATCTGGTTAGGTTGCTGTTACTGCATGATGGTGTGATTTTCAACTTACCACATTAAAAAAAAGGGCAATATGGGAGATTAATTAAATTCAGAGTGCAGTGGGTGTTCTGGAATGGCGGTAGGGTCCTGGTGTACCTCTCAGCTGTACAGAGGTTAGCGGAATTACCAGATCTTGGCCTCACTATTTATACACTTGACAGGCTAAAAGTATTAGAGCCCATTCCCTGGAATTGCCAGATCTTGGCCTCACTATTTATAGATTGTACAGCCACCTAGTTTTCTTGTTATGGGAATAACTCTTTCGATATAGTGACAGGCTGAAAGCATTAGAGCCCATGCCTGGAATATTTGTATTTGTAGTTTTATGTTACTTGTTATCACTATTTACAGCTTCAGCGGTTATCTGATTATGTATAAAGTGAGCCCGTCCAGCAGGGACACAGTTAGAATCCCAGGGGTGTATTCTCTGTTTCCCATCCAGTTAATTAGGTTGTGCTTGAAAAGGGATAATGAGGTACTCTGACCTGGAGAGGAAAGTTATTCCACAGATGGGGGAGTCGCTGGGACACAAATCTGTCTTGCTAACAAGACCTATGATGTCATAGACCAAGTTGAGGTCACACAGCGGTTACTCGAGTTCACTTCTGTTATTCTACTGGCTTTCTAGGTTTGGGGGGAGCAATATTTTCATGCTGTCCCTATTTGGTCTTTTGTCACTCCTCCCATTTTGCTGGCTTTGCCCAGATATGATTTTATTGCATTAAAGGCTACAGGTTGATACAAGGAGTGACGGACACCAGAGAATTTTATCGGCCATGCATGTGTAATTCATTTGGTGCACCAGTGGCTTTAGTAGGGCAACGGTTGGTGTTTATGTACATACCATTCAACTGTGACATTGCTGCAGCATCTCTGTGGTTTCTGTTCAATGTTTTTGGCTGTTTGCATAACACGGTGGGCTTTGGGAAATTCAGAAAGTGGGTTCTGCCATTTGTGTTTTGGCTTTCATACCAGCTAAGAAACTTCAATATTATGGAGAGCAAGTGGAAGGAAAAGATCAATGAGGGATGAACACAAAGTGGACATTGTCCAGTAGCTGGAATGATGGGCAGTGAGGTCATAAAAGGATGTGCATAGAGGTGATCTGAAGTTGATGGATGCTGTTTGGCTGGAGTGGTGAACAAGAAGGGCACAGATGAATTACCATAAGGTGCTCATTAAGCCATGTCAGGCTTGTTGCGGTAGGGAGTAGTATGGAAGGCAAGTGAGGTTGAGTTGAGTTAAGGGCAGAGTAGAGGGGATATATAGGGTTGTTTAGGGGGAGTTTGAAATTGTCGACAGGTGAGGTGGAGTCACGATATGGTTATTATGGGCTGGATTTTGGGAAGCATGGTGGTTGGGTTGATGTTTTGTTGAAAGGTTAAGTAGAGGTGTTGCTCAGTAGCCAATGCTATTTTGATTGGATGTGGCATCTAGGGGGATGGTAGTCAGAAGGATGTATGTGATCGGGTTCCCTTTTATGGTTAAGGCAAGGGTTGGACAGTGCATTGTAAAGAGGGGAAGGGGGTTAGTTGAGATTTGCATTTCCTACAACTGTGACCGGAGGTTTTGGGTTGGGGGTATAATTTGGAGGGGGTTGGTTTGATGCTTTGGATGGTAGAAAGGATTATTAGATTATTTTAACCATTTAGTCAACTGATGTTTTTGCTAATTATATGACAGGGTTTTTGGCTGATGGGGATTCAGTTTGGTCTGGTCTATAGTGGACGGGTACACCGAGTGATGTTTAGCTTAGGGGTTAGGTTTTTGGAAATTTTGGTAAGAGTGAAGGGGATCAACCTGGTCAGGTTGGTGGGTGGAGAAGAGGACAGGTTCACCCTCTTCTGTTCCCCTTCTGGTGTGTGGATGTTTATTTCAATAAGTTGGGAAAGGAAAGTGAGCAGTTGGAGGCAATAAGTAGTAAATATAAGTGAGCGGAGGTAGGGACACTGCTTATTTGGTTGGAGGGGTAATTTAGTAAATGGTATATCAAGTGAGTTGTTGGACTCTGCTTCATAAGTAAAGGACTTGGTGGGATGTGTAATTCAATAAATGTGATATGAAGTCAATTGTTGGATGCTGCTTCATAACTAAAGTAAGTGAGTACAGGTATGGATGCTACTTACTGGGTCAGGATGAGTAAGGTCACACTGTCCTGATTAACATTACAGGGATATTTATGGTGTGATTAAAATCAGTTGTACTATGTTCAGTTGTGATTAATAATATTGGTTATCAAAGCCATGTTATGGAAGTTTAATGAAGATCATCAAACATCATTCGGTGTGATGTGTTTTACTGAAGGGGACAGGGACAAATGAGGTTTAGCAACAGACCAATTTGTCTAGGGACATCTTCATTAGGGGTTAGACAAATATATAAGTGAGAGGTAAGAATGTGGGGGAATGAAAGGGTTAAATGGAAGGAGGGTTGATTGGGAGGAAATGAGGTAAGGGGTGTGGAGGGGCTTAAGGGGCTTAGGCAAGACCAGCTGGGTAAGGAATCACATTTTGGCATGAACTTGCTGCCCGCCCTCCCTCCCTATATTTTAGTGGATTGGTGGGGTCTGGTTATTTTAGCAGTCCAGGGAGGGCAGAGAAGAGCGAAAGTTTTGCCCTCTTCTGTTCCCCCACTGGTGTGTGGATGTTTATTTCAATAAGTTGGGAAAGGAAAGTGAGCAGTTGGAGGCATTAAGTAGTGAATATAAGTGAGTGGAGGTTCATAGGTTCATAGATTAGTACTAGGCTAAGTGCCCTTGTGGGCCATATTAAGCCTTGCCAATTATCCTATGTTAGAATTGCACGGAACCACATAACTCGGTAAGGACATTGCTTATTTGGCTGGAGGGGTAATTCAGTAAATTGTGTATGAAGTGAGCTGTTGGATGCTGCTTCATAAGTAAAGGACTTGGTGGGATGTGTAATTCAATAAATGGGATATGAAGTGAGCTGTTGGATGCTGCTTCATAACTAAAGTAAGTGAGTAGAGGTATGGATGCTACTTACTGGGTCAGGATGAGTAAAGTCACGCTGTCCTGATTAACATTACAGGGATGTTTATGATGTGATTAAAATCAGTTCTACTATGTTCAGTTGTAATTAATAATATTGGTTATCAAAGCCATGTTATGGAAGCTTAATAAAGGTCGTCAAATGTCATATGGTGTGATGTGTTTTATTGAAGGGGACAGGGACAAACAAGAAATAGCCATCATGTCACTTTTATAAGCTGCTTTTAAAAATACAGTGCATAGTAACAAAATATAAAAAAGACAAAAAAATAATCAATAAAAGATGATCAAAAGAAAATAATCAATCCAGCTAGAAAATTACTTCTCAACCCAAAATGTGTGTCAACAATATTCATTAAGTCCCGGTTTAAACATTGCCCTTAAATTAATAATCCACATCTTCTCCATTTGTGATAAAATCTTGTGTTTATGTAAACTAGACAGATGCTCTCCAACCACCACATTTATGCCTACAAAAATAAAATAGGCTGTGGTATGATTTAAGATGTGTTTATACAAAGTGCCTCTTGGATGTCTACAATTGATGTTATTAAGACATAAGACTATCTTCTATTTAAAGGATCAAGAAACCTGCCCACATAAAAGGCTCCACATTGGCAAACCGCCAAGTAGACAATCCATTTCTTAGTACAAATAATTAAGTGTCTGAAGGTAAACACTCTAGAAGTGAACACAGGTGACTGACTTGGTTTTGGAAGCAATTTAATAATAGCTACAGTTTCTGCAAAAAGTACTACCTTAGAACTTTTTGTTTTACTCTTGTAGATATGACCCCTGCTCTGTTTTAAAAGCAGAAAGATGCTCACCTACTGTCCTACATCTATAATACCCATAATGACAAATGTTACCTAAATATTGATCAAAAATGGTTCATATTTCAAAATGTGCCAAAGTTTGTCAATAATGGCCTTAATTCTAAATGTATTTGTCACAAAAGTAGTAATTAAACAAGGTAAAACCATACCAACATCATGTCTATGCTTGCCATTTACTTGATTCAAACCATTTTTACTTAAAATCTCCCTAGAATATTTAGCTGCCACATTATAGGCAGAATTAAATATGTTGTTGCTATATCCCCCTCTGTACAAACCTATGCATCATATTAGTAGCTTCTTGAAGAAAAGTGCAGTTCATACTGCATAAATGTCTCAGTCATAAGAACTGCAATTTGGGCATTTGTCAATAATATGTCTAGGGTGACAAGTCTCAGCATGCAGTAAAGAGTTTTTAGTAAAGGGTTTGCGATGCAGACTAGTGACAATAGTTCCATCAATATGTTTGGTTACATTAACACCCAAGAAGTCAACATTAAACAAATCAGTTTTGCCAATAAACTTTAAACCAAAATGATTGGCATTCAAATATTTCATAAACTGACCCCAAATTTCGAATGGTCCCCATTAAATTACCTAGCAATCATCTAAATAATGCTGCCACATATTCAAATACATAGAAAACAAATTGCCTTCACTATAAATCAACTCAAGCTCCAAAAACAAATAAAAAATAAAAACACATAAATAGATCAGCATATGTAGGGACAAAGATAGCACCCATTGCTGTACCCTTAATCTGTAAATAACAATCTGCCATATACCTAAAAACATTTTGTTCCAAAACCATATCCAGCTATTTTAGTGTGAATTGCACTTGTGTCTCTGAATATATTTGGGAATATTCTAACCAATGTTTAACAGCCAACAATCCACCTTAATGGGGTATACTTAAATATAGGGATTTGGGATCCAAAGTGCATAAATATGAATTATGTGGAACCTGAATATCACTCATGAGTGAAAGGAACTCATTTGTATCTTTAATACGAGCCCTTACAAAATATTAAAGGGGGTTCAACTTATGTCCAGATATGCTGACAATAGTTCTATAAGAGAGCTCCTTCCAGAAACAATGGGTCGACACAGAGGTTTAGATACTGATTTGTGTATTTTTGGCAAAATATAAAAATACTGAGGTCTAGGATCATTAGCCAATAATTGTTGAACTAAAGAGTCCATAATGATTCCCCTATTATTTATCGCAAGTAAAAAAAAAAAAAAAACATTAATATAGGTCTTAAATTCCAAGGTAGGATCATAAGGTAATTTATCATAGGAGAGCACATCATTCAATTGTCTGGATGCTTCAGAAGCATAATCCTCGGAATAACAATAGCCCCACCCTTGTCTGCATTAAAAATATTCACGCTATCATTACTCTTAAGACTATTAAGTGCCATTTTTTGCTCTTTACTCAAATTATGCTTAAAATCCTAGTGCTGATTTACATGTAAACCAGGAATTACCTATTGTTCAAATAATTTGACAACAGGCTGTTACAGTGGCTAAAACGTGGATCTCTCAAATCTAAAGGAAGAATCAATAGTGCTCCCAAGCTGATGTTATTAAGCATAGAAATATTTTAAATTAATGCAATGACAAAAACTTTTAATCTTCTACTTCTTTCAGCTGCTCCCATAAGGGGTTGCCACAGCATATCAACTGTCTCCATTTCTTCCTGTCCCCTGCATCTTGCTCTGTCACACCAGCCACCTGCATGTCCTCTCTCACCACATCCATAAACCTTATCTTAGGCCTTCCTCTTTTCCTGTTACCTTGCAGCTTCATACTTAGCATCTTTTTCCCAATATACTCTGCATCCCTCCTCAGCACATGTCCAAACCAATGTAATCTTGCCTCTCTGGCTTTGTCTCCAAACCTCCCAACCTGGACTGACCCTCTAATATACATATTCCTAATCCTGTCTATCCTCATCACACCCAGTGCAAAGCTTAACATCTTCAACACTGCCACGTCAAGCTCTGACTCCTGCCTTTTTGTCAATGCCACTGTCTCCAACCCATATAACATAGCTGGTCTCACTACCTTCTTGTAGACCTTCCCTTTCTTTCTTACTGGTACTTGTCTGTCACAAATCACTCCAGACACTCTTCTTCACCCACTCCATCCTGCCTGTACTATCTTCTTCACCTCTCTTCCACACTCACCATTACTCTGAAGTGCTGATCACAAGTACTTAACCTCATCCACCTTTGCCACCTATACTCCCCGCATCCTCACCATTCCTCTATTCTCTCTCTCATTCACACACATATATTTTGTCTTAGTCCTGCTGACCTTCATTCTTCTTCTCTCTAGAGCATATCTCCACCTCTCCAGGGTCTCCTCCACCTGTTCTTTACTCTCACTACAGATCACAATGTTATCTGCAAATATCATAGCCCACGGGGACTCCTGTCTGATCTCATCTGTCAACCTGTCCATCACCATTGCAAATAAGAAAGGGCTCAGAGCTGATCCTTGACGTAATCCCACCTCCACCTTAAACGCATCCGTCACTCCCACCACAGACCTCACCGCTGTCACACTACCCTTGTACATATCCTTTACCACTCTTACATATTTCTCTGACACTCCCAACTTCATCATACAATACCACAACTCCTCTCTAGGCACCCTGTCATATGCTTTCTCTAAATCCACAAAGACACAATGCAACTCCTTCTGACCTTCTCTAAAACTTTTAATATCCATCAAAATAGAATATTGAGAAATAAAAAATTATGGAATAAATCCTAAATCTTTATTTAACAAACTGATTTCATCCTCTGCAAAAGAATGTGAAGTCAAATTAACTACTAGTTGGTTTACATCACTCATGTCAAAAATTCCAGTTCCAGATTCAATATTCACATATCCATTAATCTCTTGAATCTTGCCTCCATAGACTTGCATTTTATGTTTTCTCCCACCCCTTCTAAAGGGCCTCTGTGAATGTTTATTTTCTGGAGAAGTAAGTTCTGTAAATTTCCCCTAACTCAGTCTCGGTATCAGTATTAGAATTGTTAGAAGAAAATTTTGATGCACTGGACTCAGTACTGGGGGCATGTGTTGATTTACTAATTATGGAGCATGTTCTTTTCCTCTTAGGTTTCGCATTGCTTTTAGTACCATTCACAAATTCTACAGCCCTCTGAATGCTTTTCCACGAAAGAGCTGTATGGTTTTGATAATCCAACATATCCCGTTGATATTTCTTTAAGTTCCTGCCCCATAACTTGATCTCATAACCATTAACTTCCTTAAGAAAGCTAGCATATTTTTATCAAAACATTCTCTGTTGAAAATTTCTGAACATTTTCATAGCTACCATTTAATCTCTCAGACAATAGGGCCAACTGTTGATCATAATACTCAATCAGTAATGTAATAAACATCTTGAAAGCAACTGTTTGCACTTGACAACATTTTGGGGTAAAATTCAGACTATCTCCTCCCACTCCTTGTTCAACATATACACACAATCATCTAGGGGCAATATCAGCATTCAAGTATGCCTTAAGTAAATTTTTGTACCACACATTAGCCCTATATTTCTTAGTTGTTTCTAAAAGCATTTTAAATTCATTGTACATATCCAACCTTATCGCGGCATCACTATGATTCACGTGAGCCATTTCACAAGAAAAAACAGCAGTATCATCTTTATCAACAGAAAGGTTGATGACATGATGGCTATTTCTAGTTTATTCAGTGATGATTCCATGGGATGAAACCGGTCTGATTGTTTCCTGCCATACCTTTGTTTATATATATATATATATATATATATATATATATATATATATATATATATATATATATATATATGTGTGTGTGTGTGTGTGTGTGTGTGTGTGTGTGTGTGTGTAAAATATATATATATATATATATATATATATATATATATATATATATATATTTGTATTGGATTACATGGAAAGGTAACAAAGAAAAACTGTAGAAATTACAGGAAAAGAGAAACATAGAAGGAGAATGGATGACTGAGATGCAATGTTCAGTTTGACAAAGTTGCCATTAGGTAACCAGTGACACTCCCATGCATTCATTTAATTTAAGTTTGAATATTGCTAGGGTTGTATACTGTCTTTTTATGTAGGGGAACTTTGTTTCCTTGACAAGGGAAGCACTGGGTGACACCTTTATCCCAGAATTAGTACTTGCTGTTATTTTAGTGTAAAACTATGTTATTAAAAAACAGCTAAAAACTGTTGAGTTTCTGAAAAGGGAGGCTACATATAATTGAGTTTGACAAAACTAAAAAGGCAAATGATGGGATGAATTTTGATAACAAGAAATTAAGGTTGAGATAGTGCTAGAACTGAAACTGTAGCCAAATGCACACATCTAATAAATAACACTGATGAAGTATGTGTAATCCAAAAGCTTTGTTGTTTTGTTAAAGTATCTGGCATTTTTCTGTGTTGTATTTATTGGATTCATGAATTTTGATAAGTTATGATTATGAACTGAGAGGGGGCAGTGGCTTATATAAGGCGTGGATCTTATATTTCTTGTTATATAATTTGTTGCTTCTATCATCCCATCAAATAGGGCATTTGCTGTATTAATTGCTTTGCTTATTACAGAATGAGAACATTTTCTCTATGCAGTGATTTAATGGATCATAACATTCCTTGGCTAGGGTAACGGTATTATTGTTCAGGGATGTAGGGTGACTAGATCATTTATGTGTTTGAAAAATTCAATAAGTTGTAGTGAGCTGATTTTAATAAAGTAGAGACAGATAATGGGGACTAGTGAGGCTGGCTTTGAGAGAGAGAAGGGGATAGCTAAATATTCTGATTTATTTAGGAGAACATAATAGTTGTGGGGCTGAGCAGAGGGCATAGGAATTCAATAAAGACAAGGACTAGCAGGTTTGGGAGAATGGTTAGTAGAATACTTAATTGTTCAAGATATCTACATTTGATTATTCTGAGAATGGCCTGGACATAACAGTTACTGAATGTGTAAGAAGATCAGATGATATCAGGATAATTGAAATTGCTTAATAAAATGGCATTTGGTTTGATTTCCAGCTAGTGAAGCATGTTTAGATATTCAGTTCCCCCATGGAAGATAGAGGAAGTCCTGTAATTATTGATAATTTTAACATTTGCAATGTTGAAAGCAATTTTTACCTGCATTAAATCAAGGATGAATTCATTTGGAAAGAGACACACAGGTATTAGATCTTTATTAAATATGGATACACCTCCAACCCCTTACTAGTGGTCCTGTGAGAGTGATAGGTGAGGAACTTGAGACTAGATGGATTATTTTCCTTACAGTTGAGGGATTTGAGTCAGGTTTCATTAGCATCACAGATACTGTGTTCTCTGTGTAAAGGAAAATTTCCAAATCAAATATTTTGCCTCTGAAGCTGCTTGTGTTTTTACAGCCACACTAATGACTAGTAGATTGAAATCCATCACATCAGTATATTAAGCAATTTCACTTTGTTTATGAAAGTGCACTAAAGGGTGGGAAACAATTTTTCCAGTATATAAAAATCCATTAAAGGACAGCTGCAGCCCATTCCATACAAAGCTAGCAGATCTTTTTACCATGTTTTCTCCCCTGGCTGTCAAAATATGGATCTCACTAGAAAGCTGCAATTTACATAGCCAATAACTAAAGCCAGTGATAGCGAAATTGTATTTTGGCATCATTCTGGACAAGAGAAGAATGCAATCCAACAAGATTTCCCCTTATTATGAATATATGATGAGAGCCACAGCATGCCTCTCAGCATTGCATAGTGCCAGAGAGAGAAAGACAACTGACAGTCTTTTTTCCATTTGCTAGCCTGATGACTGAAGAGACTATATGCCTGTCAACGCAATCAGCAATGGCTAGAACATTTCTGATAATATTATGTAATTTAGCTGAAAGCTCTATCTGCTTTTACTGCACTGCATTTTTAGTTTGCTGATTCCATGCAAGTGTATGTGCTGATATGATGGAAGACATGGTCATTGGTGCAACTATGTCGATAGTGAGTTTTTGTGAGTGTGAGGCTATGTGTGGCTGAGAGTCCCCTCCATGTCCTCTTAGACATCTTTGGTAGATTATTTTAATTATAGTAGCATACTTATGCTAACAATGTCCAAGGGATCTGCCTCAAGCTTGTATATTTATACGCATCTCTCACAGATAGAATATATTTACAGCACTTTACCCTTCACTGGCCCATGTTTGAGAAGTCACTCCATTTAAAACATTAGTAGACAGAGTGCAATGTTTTTTTTCACCTAAATATAACAAATTTCTTCTTTGAGCACATGTTTGGTTGTTAAAAAAAAACGTGTGCATGACCTGAAAAATTGTGCACACTTGAAGCATTGCACTTTTTATGACTGCACTTGGAAAAAAAGAGGATATGAGCATATACCTTACAATGCTGCATTTATTTTAAGTAGAGTTATTCTGTTTCACTGAATGACTGCCGATTAATCAGAAACTGTGTGGCACACAAGGTAACCTTGTTTTGTTGTTCCTTGCTGCTACACCCTGTCCCCTCCAGTAGTGCCAAATGCTTTCCATGTGTTGCTTAGCGTGGCTTTGAAGTAAACCATGTACTGAAATGCTGATCTGTGCACCATCATTTCTTTGTATGCTTTAAGCAAATAGTGACAAATATGCACTTTTATTTCTGAACTGCAGACTTATCAGCACAGTGGATGATATACACACCATACTATAACTGGGACACAATCACTGAATTCCACCAACTGGCTTAAAAGACAAATACAGAAAAGACATATAAAGCATTTGTAACTACAAATAGAGATTATTTATTCTGTTTAATGCCATATCATAATTTTCCAATACAAATTACTAATTATATATATAGAGTTGCCAGCTCTGATGTACAACCTTCAAAGAAGGTATGCCCATTCACGCATGTCTCCACACAGATGATCAATTAATAATTAATAATAACCTTTCATCTATACAGTAAACTCTCAGTTAACCAGAACTCAAACAACTGGCACTCTCAAGTAACAGGCAAAAAAAAAAAAAAAAAAAATTGAAGAAATACAGTACAGTTTTCATGTGTTGCACTTTCCGTTTTCCCCCTGCAGAAACATACCTTACGTTTTTAGAGTTTTAGAGTTTTAAAAAGGAAGATATGAATAAATTCCCTCTCTCCCAACCTGAGAACAAGTCAAACCAAACAAATAGTATGGGGTACAGTGTTAGTTAGGCCTATTTTAATAGTAACTCTCAAACAACCAGAATCTACATTTATCCGGCATCTATCAATCCTCATCGGTGCTGGTTACCTGAGAATTTACTGTATTCCAATAAGTTAGGGGAGTCTCTCAGGGATGCCCACTGTCTCCAGCCTTCTTTTCTCTGTGAATTAGGCTATTGTTGAGACTCATTGATGGAAATATTAAACCTAATCCTGTAGAGATCTGTAGTTTAACCTTAGCTGATGCTGATGATATCACTCTCATACTTAACTGAAGTAAAAATTGTTAACACAATTTCTTAGTCTTGGCAATAATATTCAGCCAATTTCAAGATATTTAATTAACCCCACTAAACCAAAAATAGTGAGAGATGAGATAAGATCTGTCTTAAATGTTTCAATAGTTGACAATCTTGAGATTCTGGGATGGCATTTTTTTCTAGACAAGATCAGCATATGGCATATTCATACGCAAACCATATTTATGCTGCTATAAAGAAGTTATTGTCCAAAATGGTATAATAGGAAACTATTATTTGCATGAAAAAATAATTTTTATAAGTTAGTCTTTATTGTCATTTTTATTAAAGGGCTACTTATATCACCACTGTTTTCTTTGTGTAATAAATGCAAGAGTAACAGAATCAGATTAGTTTTAATAATGACCTTACAGCATTTCAGTGTAAACTTAAATTAAAAATGTTTTGTGGAATTGGGGTTTGTGTAATGGTTAAGATGTTTACATCATAGGCAGAAGGTATTTGGTTTAATTCTCACTTTTGGAAAAGAAATTGACTGGGCTTATAAGGCCCACAAGGACAGCTAGCCTAGTACTTGCCAGAGGAGAGGTTGGTATAACAGCTAAGAGCTTTACCTCAGCAATAGAGGATGAAGGGGTTGATACTGACTAAGCTTGTAGTAATCTGCAGATTGACACCCTAGTATTTGCCTAGAAGCCAGTACACATGTTACCTCTTAAGTCATTTAAGTATGGTGTGATTCCTCAAGGCTGTAGACAAGCACTTGCTTAACCTATCTTTAAGGAAAAGATGAATAGGACAAACCCTGAATCATATAGACCCATAAGTCTCCTTTTTTGTTGTGGAAAAATAATGAATGTCATTTGAGACAAAGTATTGTAAGGATTAAAAAGGTTAGGATTGAAGCTATGTATAAGCATACACGTGTTGAAATAGGCCTGTAACAATATGTGCCAATATAGTCAGTGCATTCATGGACATGAAACTTTAAGTTATTATGAAAGATTATAATATCTGAAATTGTACAATTTCTCATACAGCTATTTTAAGAGGAGACTTGTTTCAGTTCTACAGGGATTTTAGACAGAACTAACTCTAGGAATGTTTGGGGTTATCAAAGAGTTGAAGAGAAGCATCAGGCAACCTGTTCAGTAGATTACACAGGGATGATGTATGTAAAATTGGTCCTCTGACAGTGTAGCCGATGGCTGGAATAGCCTACAAAATTACACTAAAGCAAGCACGTCTTTAAAAATTAAAAAAAAACAACATGGACAGTTGTTATGAGGATGACTATTTTCTTATATTGCCAGGCTGGAAGGGCATTATTGCCCATGCCTGAAATATTTAAATTTATGCATCAATCATTAGCCATAAATTATTAATACACTGCTTAAAATTGATCTGTGACCCTTGATTGCTTATTTTCCTTGATGATGGTGCAGGCTAAAAATGTATTATCAGTACTGAAGCTTTCGTTTCTGACTATTAGGGACCATGATTTTCAGCAAAGTTCATCCTAGTACCATAATAACCAGCAAAAGTAAAACATATAAATGTACATTCTGAACCTGAAAGCAGCCATAACATTTCCTCAGATATTTCCATGAATGCTACACATGGGCATGCTTAGACACACACACACACACACACACACACACACACACACACACACACACACACACACACACACACACACACACACAAATATGAAGCAAGTATAATACACCACTTACTGCTTTATCAAGTTAAATATAATAAAAAATCAATAAGTTTATTTTCAGTTTAAAAGAAAACAAGCACATGATATACCTCTGCTTACACACAGTTCAGTTTTTTGTTTTTGTTACCTCACTTTTGCAGTCTCTCAATAAAACAGAATATTCCTTACAATCCACAGGCTTGGTACTGTAGTTCAAGCCAAGCTACCTTGTAATTCCCAAACATATCCACATTAAGACTTCTGTTACTCCTTAGGACAATTCAAATATAGTATGCTGGTCCTGCACAGGACTCCCATTGACACATTGATATTTTCCATAGTTTTTTCTGATCAGGGTATACAAAGTCTTTCCATATTTGGCCACAAAATCTATTTATTAGCATCAAATGTCTCAAAAATTAAGGACCCTCAGACCTTTTAGCAGTTGTTCACCAGATGATTAATATTATACTTGCTATTACTGTAAGTTCTTGCTAACGTAATATATTATCTAAACAAGGCACCATTAGTTTATACGCTAATATATGGATAATCAGAAAACAGGCAGTCGACTAGAGATGGAATGTAAAAAAATCAAATAACACTGGAAAACATCCATATGTATTGACTATTATATTTTCTACTAATATAAGTTCCTGTTAATGTAGTCTATTATTGAAACAAACACCATTAGTTTATACGCTATTATATGGTATACACACAGCACAGCAAATAGTATTTCTAACATACATACCAGCTACTCCACTACTACATATCATCATCATCATCATCGCCATTATCATCATCAACACCACCCTTATCATCTTTTTTTTGTGTGGGGCTGGAGCATCACATTCACTCTTACCACCTCTCTCTTAATTTGTTTGACAGTCATGTGCAATTGCTGCAGATCTTTGCTTACTCAATCCATCTTTTGGCTGTATTTCCTTATCTTCTCACACCTTGTTCCTGTCCCTCCCAAATCGTCTTTATCAAATGATGGCACAGTGGTGCAGCAGTAGCATTGTCACCTCACAGCAAGAGGTTCTTCAGTTTGATTCTTAGCTGGGGTGCCTTCTGCGTGGAGTCTGCATGTTCTGCCTGTGTTCATGTGAGTTTCTTCCCGCATCACAAAGACATGCATCTGGGGTATTTCTCCCTGAGTCTCTGCTGAAAATTGGCTGCATTCCAGATCAGACTTTCCTGGTAAACAAATGTTAAATAAATAAATAAATCATCTTTTGCTTTCCTGCATATATGACAAACCCAGAAGCATAGTTAGGGCAAGGTGAATGGGGAAAAAACCCTGGGTACAATGTATGAGGAGGGTACTCCAGAACCAGTATTCAGAAATTAATGCTGATACTGGTTTTGTGGTTGTGGCATCAGAGCTGAAGCACCAAAGTGCTTCATGTGTGGTAATGTAACTGCAGCAAGCTGCTTATTACAGTTTTTTTCTGTCCTCAGTATAGAGAAGACTTCAGTTTAAAGTTCAGAAATGGTATTTTGGGGAATTGTACTGGGGACTACAAAAGTTAGCTACAGTCCTAACCAAACCACAGTAAGTTGGTTCAGAAGAGCAAAGAAATCTTTATTCACATGTGCTAAACCTAACCCCATCACTTTTCCTAACCCTGATCTGCATATTACCTTTTAAAAAAAATATTTCCAAACAGTACCAAGACACCATGATTGCAAGATTCCCACAAAATATACTTGATGGCTATTTTAGGATTTTTTGGATATTTTGTTTTGGAAAAAGGAGGTCGCAGTAAGTAATTTTTTTCCTTTTTTTTTTTGTTTGTTTTGTTTTTCACATTCAGGAGTATTGTTTTTGGGATCATTGACTGTAATCCTACATACACACAAACACTCACATACCCACACATGTATGAACATACACACTTGTTAACCTCGGTGAAGGTTTTTTTGATGTTCTAGTTTCCATAAAACATAAACTGGCAATTTATCATACTTCAAAGCAAAAATGTATTTCAGTTGTATGAGAGGATGTTTGGTCATGGGATCTAGGTAAAAAAATAGTGAAAACGTGATAGGTGGGATGTGGTCCAGGTATGGTGGAATCTGGCATGCTGCTCAAATTTTACCAGTGTTTGTTTTTTTACAGATTTGTCTATAAAAATGCATTTGTGCATGTGGAAAATTAGGTTGCAACTGTCGCTATTAGTGTGAAGAGAAACTTGTGACATAATTCTACCTGGAATACATAGAAAGTAGCCTGACAATATGTGTAAAATGATAATTTTAGACTATGATAGTAGAGTTCGTAGTTTAACAATATACGGCTACTGGCTGACTATTATTAAAGGGAATAAAACAGTCTTAAGAATTTCAAAGGAAGATGTGTAAAGTATAAAAAATAACTAGTGAGTTTTTGACTTGAATCACAAAATTCCACTATTCTATTATTCGTTCAAATGTAGCCATAGTAAGTGATTATGAATAAGCTTGTAACTTATAATAATATGTTACCAAGGGTTGAGTGCAAAATGAACTGATGGCTTCAAGCACAGATACTCAATATTTGAATGAATTTCCTGCATACAGTGAACAGATAAAATATAACTGAAGGAATTATTCCAAAGATAGATAAACAAGCAAATAAATGGTTGTCTGAGTTGTATGTTTTCATTTAATTACATTTATATTTAATGTTAAAATTAAAGAGACATTTAGAAGCTTGACAGACAAAATATACCTTTAGTCATTCAATCTTCTGAGATGCTATAGTTCACCACTTATTCCAAATCATTTTACATTTTAAATACTAAACATGCAAAGCATGCTGCCACTCAGTCAAGAAGCAGGTGAATTTATATTCACAGTGAGCAAACATGTCATAGTACTCATCATCAAAATCTTGAAGATGAAGAAGTGTTAGTTAATGCAATTTTCTTGCTTCCTAGAATTAGTCAGATGCACAAATCTTAAAGCCAGACTTCATTTGGGAGAAACAAGTCATGTGCTTTGTTGAACGTTGCATCAAGCAAAATCAAGTAATTTTTTTTAGAAAAAAATTATTATAAATATTAAGACATGCAGCAAACTTTTAGAAAACTGTGCAAAAGTGTATACAAATTATTGCATTTATTTTTCTGCCATACTGAATCAAGCCTATGAAACTGAATTGTTTCAGAAGCGTTCAGTCACTCATTTTTATACTCCTCGTGGTTCATAGGTACTTACTAGGCTATTGATCTGTGAGGATCTTAAGATGCTCAGTCTTACATGGGAGATTTACGCAATTATCTTTACAAAAGTTCCAAAATGGGCAAAACAAGGATATATTGAAGCATTTACATGTTTACCCTGTCCATCAAGAGCACATGTGCTAAATAAGAGATACATTTGTTGTTAGCCATTTATTCTTCTCTACGTTTTGCTAGAGTAGTTGAAGTTATTTGTTTTGTGGAGTGGAAGCTGGTCCCATAGAAGTGATATTCTCAGTAATACAAACCTATCTCTCCAACATGTTCTATTTTGTAAAAGACGTGGAGATCCCATGAGTGGGTGTTTATGATATACTGGACTTATGAATTTGTAATAGATCTGACAGAATAGGATCAGCTGAAGCTGTATATCAAGGCAGAGGTCACCTCTCAGTAGCCTGTATGATGGTGAGAAAATGGACAAGGTGTTGATACAGTCTGCATAATTTTTATGATTTAGGACATTATTTTTTATGTATTTTTTTTTGGAGAGAACATTTTTTGTCATTCACGTTATGACAAGTGTTTGAACCAGTACATACAAAAAGGGGCATTATACTCAGTGCTCAGCCTAATGAGTGCCACATCAGGTGTGACAATTACATCCCTGAATCTGTTCACAATACATTAAGATATAAGCTGTACAGTACAAAAGCACTTGTTTGCAACAGTGGGTACATGGAGATAAAAGAACAGTTCATTTTCTACACAGATTCACAGATCTCAAACTACAGGTTCAGTTTTCAGGGGGTGTGTTGTTAATGGGATAGTTACAAGGGGAGTCATGCTTTTCAGAGGATACGATTATACATTTCTTGAGATTTAGCTTTAGTTGATGGTTTTGACACCAGCTACTTGTTTGAAACTGGCCTTCTTGCAGGATCTTGGACCACTGGAGAGTTTATGATGGTGTAAAGTTTATGGTTATTTGAAAATGTAGTCAGTCACAAACCCTTATCATTAGGTTTGACCTCCAACAAGTAAATGCCAAAGAGAATGCCCAAGGACTAAACCCTGGGGTACACTTCTGCTGACAGGCCCAACCTAACTTCCTGGGCTCTGTTTTTGATCCAATTTGATATACAATGCATAATCACAGTTGACATAATGGTTAAGGTCTTTGCAACCCATGCATAAGTTACAAGGTTCAAACCTGACTTCCAGTGAATGCCGGTTTGGAGTTTGCTTGTTCTCCCTGTGTCTCTGTGGGGTTCCTCCCACATCTGAAAAAACTGATTGTTTCCATCTCAAACTCACCATTGAATGGAGCTGTGGGAAGCAGCACATATGGTGCTCTATGGGGGAATGAGCTGTACAGGACAACCACTATGGGCATCGACTGTTGTGTGCAGTATCCTCAAGATAGGAGAACATACAGAGCTAGCCAATCGATGGTACAAAATATGGGTCTAGGTGATTTACTCATGCTGACTAATGTTGCCAAGTGGGCATAGGTATTTGGAAGTGGTAAGTGGGGTGAGGACCTGGCCTACTCTGACCTACACAGTTTACTCCATACTAACAGTGGAAAGGGTGTATCTGCCCTTATTGTACAGTGTGTGCACACTATAAAGTACAGCACCCCTGGATTAATATGCTACTGGCTGTCTGGTGTCCAATTGCCTAGCCTGTGTTAGGGATAGTTCAGTTCAGCAAAAGCTGGATGTAAAACAAAATCAACCTGCCAAACATAGAATAAGCATTGCTAAATCAATGTAGGTTCACTGACTAGATGGAGCTTGGACATGGATGATGATTGCATGGTGGAGTTTGGACATCCTATGTATCCAAGATACAAGATGGAAGGGTGGTGCAGCAAAGCCACTTGGCTTGAGATTCAAAGTCTATGACTTAGGAGGCGGGCAGACTAGAGATGGTGTGGGAATTGTGTTAAGAGAGACAGGCTTCACAAGTCAGTGAAGGATGTTGTCAAAATTATTGACAGACATGGGAATCAGACTCCAACCTAATAATAGGGCAGTATTCATAATTTCAGCCTATGCCCCACAGAAGGTTTGTGACAGCAAAAAGTACATTCAGAAAGCAGTTGTAGGACCTACTAGATAAAGGAGGACAATATGAATTGGTGTTGATAATGGATGACCTGAATGCATAGATTGAGACAGACAGAATAGGATATGAGGACTGCATGGGTCCACATGGGTGGGACAACAAGAATGAATGGCACAATGGTGCAGTGGTTTGAATTGTCACCTCACAGCAAGAGGATCTCTGGTATGATTCTCAGCTGGGATGCCTTCTGAGTGGAGTCTGCATGTCCTCCCTGTGTTTGTGTGGGTTTCCTCTGGGTGCTCCAGTTTCTTCCCACTTTTCTAAGGCATGCATCTGGAGTGTTTCTCTCCAGGCCTCTGCTGAAAATTGGGACTGTCCAAGTTGGACTTTCCCGGTAAACGAATTTTAAATAAATAATAACAAGATAAGGAGAGGCTATTCTATGCTTCTGTCTGGCAAATAGCTTTATAAGAGGCATCACATGGTTCAGAAAGACAGTCACACAATTACATGCAAGAGTGGTGAAAATGAACTCACTTCCTCATAGTAATGAAAGGGCATTGGCATAGAATCAGCAACTGCAAAATCATCCTCAGTGAAACAGTCAGCCCAAAACCACTGGTTGCAAAATCAGCTGAAAGCAGTGTTCAGAGAAAACTCTAAAGTCAACAGAGACCAGGCTGAAGACCTGAAAGTTTACTGAAGAGAAAGTACAACAGTTCAATGAATCACTCAGGGCACTAGTACCCCAAGAAGAGGAGGAAATAGGTGGAGTAGAAGAAGAATGGCAGCACCTCCAAACATCATTTGTGAGGACTACAGAACAGATATGTGGCTGAGCCAGGTATGGAAATAAGGTACATAAAGAAAGCTGGTGGTGTAATGCAGAATTCTGGGAAGCTAACAAAAGAAAGAAGTAGTACATGAAAAAGTAGGAGACAGAAAAGATGAACCAGGTTAGGAAGCAATACTGTTTGGCTAACAAAATGGCTAAGAAAGGACACTCAATAGCAAAGAACAGGGCATCAGAGGCACTATATCAGCTGCTGAAAAGTGACTCAGTAGGTGGCACTAAGAAACTATATTGGGTCGCAAAGCAAAGACAGAATGATAATGAAGAGGGTCAGACACCCTTCATAAGGGATACCAGCAACGTCCTGTTCACCAGTCCATAGGACATCAAAGGCAGCTGGAAGGAGTACTTCCAGCAGCTTCTAAAGGAAGAAAACCCCATAGAAGTTGTACAGCCTGGACACCGCCAATGGTGAGAGAAGAAGAGCCCATCATAGCAGAAGTAAGAACAGCACTAATGAAAATGAAATTAGGGAAAGCAGCAGGCTCAGGTGATGTCACAGCAGTTATGATAAAGATGCTAGGTGAGATAGTGGCGAAATGTCTTCTGAGGGTACTTACAACAGTGTGGAGAGAAAGGTGTATCCCAGATGACTGGAAAATAATCATACTCGTGCCAGTGTACAAGAACAAAAGGGACATCCACAACAATGAGCATTACAGAAGTATCAAAATCCTGTCACATTGCATGAAAGTTTGGGAGAAGTTCATTGATAAAGAGATATGGAGAGTAGTAGAATGTAAGATGGGAGAAGAGCAGCTCGGATTCAGATCAGGATGCAGCACAACTGACCCAATGTTTGGAGAAAGCATATGAAAACATCACAGGAAAGATGACTGTGTAGTCCTGTGGTGGTGCAAAGTCCCAGAAACATTGGTAGTGCAGGCCATGTACAAGGACCCAATAACTCAAGTATGAACAGTGCTCTGTCTCACAGAGGGGTTCCCAGTAGGAGTGGGAGTGAGTGTGCATCAGGGTTCAGATATGAGCCCACTGCTGTTCATACTAGTCATGGATTACATTATCAAACAGGTTGGAGGGGAGAGATCAACAAAGTTGCTGTATGCAGATAATGTGGCATTACAGGCGGACTCTGAGCATGAATTTCAGCAAAGGATATGGGGAAATGGAAGGCAAATCTGAAGGCACATGGGAATAAACTGAATAGAGATAAGACAGTGGTAATGGCAGCACATTGGGGTAATCAGAAGAAGTTGAGAACTGAGATAGAAGGGAAGATAATGGAACATGTTAACTGCTTCAATTTTCTAGGAAGAGTAGTTGAGGAGAAGGGAAGTCTGAATGAAGAGATCAAAACTAGAATCAGCAGGGGTGCAGTCAACTGGCATAGAGTGTTAAGTATAGTGTATGACAGAAGAAGCTGAAAAGTAAGGTGTACAAAACAGTGGTGCAACCAGTTTTACTGTATGGTACAGAAACCTGGCCAGTAAAGACACAGCAGTTGAGGAAGCTAGAGGTGATGGAAATGAAGTGCCCGAGATGAGTGGTAGGATGGACACTGTGGGGAAGATGAAGGAATGAACAAATAATTGTAGAAACCAAAGTAGCTGTATTTGCGGAAAAGATCAAAGAAAATATATTACAGTGGTTTAGGCACACGTGCAGAAAAGCAGAAGAGACTCTGGTGAAGAAGATTTAGGATAGACATGAAGAAGGCAGTAGAAAATGAGGGGCTCCAGCAAAAGGGTGGATGGATTGTGTAAGAGAAAGTCTATGACAGTCAAAGAAGGCAGGGATGCAGCTTTGCATTGACAGAGATGTCAACAGGTGATATGACATCCTGACCACATGTTGAAAATGGGAAAAATTGGGTGGATGCTGCTGATGATGATGATTACTATGTGAAACATGACATGGAGATTGACATTTAAATGGACCTGAGGGTTTCCTCTCATAAATGTTGAGAAATACTGCAGCTAGAAACTTTAATTTCAAGTATGCAAGACGTCAGGAAATCATACCCAAAGGGAAGAGAGGAAGTTGGCAACTCAAGACTGCATTAACTGAGACTGGCAGTGTTGCCTAACTTCAGAATGCCACCGATACCTCTCTGTAATTCCAAAGAGCTGAGGTAATGCAATTTCAAAGTCCAACTGTTCTGCTGCACTTAGTTTCTGACCTGCTTTTCTAGTTTGCAGAAGATAACTGCATTCTGTAAAAAGAAGTAAATCTGAAATCCATTTGCCTGTGAAGCTGTGCAGATGCTGTTTTGAATTTGAGTAAATCCTGTAGTACTGGTAGTGGTAGAATATGTTAACCTGTCGCAGTTCATCTTTATGCGAGTTGTCTGTTTAAACAAACATCTTTGATATTTCTTTGTGCAACTGTAAAGATGTTTGCATATTTTATTTTATATAAAATATTTTTTTTTATCATTTAAATAATTTTTTAATTAAGCTTTCCATGCTTGTGAATCATGCTTTGTTTAGCAGTTTAATGCAATGTGTGTTGAACTACTACAGACTCAAAGACCGGGTTCTGTATTTTGAAGATTTAATGCAACAGAAAGCAGTACCATAATAACATTTAACAGATGGCTTATCTTAAGAGTAAAATGCGATTCTGTTCTTGGTTTGCCAGAAAAAAAGATGGAGGCATTATGTAATGGTAGGAAAAGGGATGCTGGTATTTAGAGGGATAATTAATGCCTCTAGGAAAGTATTGTGTGCTTTTGTGGAGGAAAACACCTTGCACAGGTGTTAGAGACTGGATGATTGCACAGGAGAGCACTGGGTGCAGTCTAAGGTGGACAGAATCCTATGGAGGAGGAGTTTATATCTCTGATTTGAAGGTATACAGTGGCTTTAGGCAAGAGAGACGCTTACCTAAGACAGCAATATATATTTACCTTTTGTTAAGGTCAGTTATCCTTTATATACTATTCACTGGCCAGTATTATGAATCAGGAGGCTATAGTCCATTACTGTCACATAATGATAACACAAGGTGGGACTATATTTCTGTTAGTCACACACTTCACAAGTCATACTGTACTTGATTTTTTCTTCCTTTTATGGAAACAATGAAACTACATTGTGCACAATATGCTAGAGCTTCATATAGATTAGATGTTAATGATATTTTTTGCAAAACTGGTAAAAGTTACTCAGCTGGAGGCAAATATTCCAACATTTGATTGTTCTCTTAGAATGATTAAATTGAAAAGAAAAATAATTAATGTATGACATTAGTTATTACATTGGAAACATTTATTTCATTTTCTGCTTTGTGCTTGATATTGATGAGTTCTGCCACTATTGATACTTTTCAGCAGATCAAATAAATGAAATTTAAGTGAGATGGATGAGTTCTGCTGTGACAAATACTCTTAAGGAGATCAAACAAAATATTTTATTGACTAAGTACTACTATTTCCACAATTAGCTAGTTGCAAATGAATCTTGTTATTCTTTTAAATTCATACTTTGTCACTATGCGTGACTGAAGAAAAAAACTTTATTCGTTTTTTTTTCAGAAAAGGAATTTTAAATCAATTAGCCAGTATACTTATTAGGTTTTACATTTATGGGAGGTGATCTTTAAGACTGAAAAACTGCACATTAAATAATGCATCACTAAATTTGCTAAACTGCACATTAAATAATGCATCACTAAATTTGCTAAACTTTTTTGTAATAATCTACACTGAATAATTAATATGTTATTGGTTTTACAGAAACAGTTATTTACAGTGAAACTTTGCTGTTCTGTACAGCATACTTCGCACATAATTTAGTTACCATGTCACAAGGGGAGCATCTACCTGACAGCTAGCTAAATGCTTACCACACAAAGCAAATTGTAATTATAGCTGCATTTTTCTTCTGTTACAGTCTGTGACAGAGTCATCATCCTATATTAACTACTTTTAATCTCGAAATTTAGAAGTGGATTCCACAAGATTATAGTTCAGAGTAGAAAGCAGCTTGCACCAAATGCAAATGGATTGTAGTTGTTAATGCAGTCCTTGAGGAAAGCATGGCACCTATGAAAAATCTTAAATATAACACATCAAGAGGTCTATTCAGAGCTGTGTGGCATACTGCAGACCAAGCAGTATACTGTACTGCACAAATGTTAAGAGAAAAAAATACACATTCAATGATTACAGTACTACATTATCATAGAAGAGTTCACCCCTGTGCATGTGTGGCTGTGCATGAGTTCCATACATTAAATCAAATATTTAGCATGTCGTAGGACTTCAGGTCTTAGAAATGGTTGAATGCATTCTTTGTCAAGTGCAGGAATAGTTGATGTGTGCAATGATCAATATTAGGTAATTTGGAGTGAGAAGTAAAGCCAGGAATTTGACTTACAAAGAAAGTTTCAGCATTGGGGTTGAGTGTGCGTGTGTGTGTGTGTGTGTGTGTGTGTGTGTGTGTGTGTGTGTGTGTGTGTGTGTGTGTGTGTGTGTGTGTGTGTGTGTGTGTGTGAGTCATTTCATTTTAAGGTTAGAGTAATGGCTAGGGAAAGGCATATATGTGTTTGCATGCTTGGGTAATGATATGTTTGAAGTGTGTGCGTTTATGTGTGTGCATGTGTATGTGTGCTTGTGTGTCTGTGGTCCTGTTTAGTGGGACTGTTAGGAAAAGGACAGAGTAAACATTAAGGTTAGAACTTATAACTAATGTGATTCATAGATAAATAATGTTAAAATCAAACTAGTACCTCAGATTTGGTTCCATAATGTCATAATACATCAAAATGTAAGGTCTATTTATCTTATTCGCTATGCAAGGCACAAACTGGGGTCTCTAAACAAAATAAAACTCCACCTCACCACCCATGGATGTATAACTGCAGTAGGCTTCTTCTAACTACTTAGCCTTCCCTATGCAGATAGTAGGAGACTAACAATGGTCCCAATAAGTAGATTTTCCACATATATCCCTAGTGAAAATTTGCAGTCAACCATCCAGTCATCCCGAATGTTGCCAGGGAAGTTCTGTGCTTGACAGTTAAAGCAGCTTACTCCAGAAATGGAGGATGTGTTGATTTAAATATCTATCATAACATCTGGGGTCGCTGTTGTGGTAGTCTAGATTTAGGCCTCTATAACATGTGTTTGATTTACAACTGGTTCAGTTCGGGTGAAGGAGTTCAAAGTATGCTGGGTCATTCATAGCATGAAAGGCTAAAATGAGATCATACCACAGGTGTCTGTATACCACTGACTAGAAAAAATGGGCAGAATTCTAGTATATCAGGGTAATGGTACAGAGACCTGAGATCTTTTTGGTGAAGAAGAGTGAAGTTGGTTGAGAGTTTTAACAATGTCATTTGTGTCAAAGAAGGACATTCCATTGGAGAAATGTTCAGTACATAATTTCTGGTTACTTCTGAGCTTTGTAAAAGAGTTGAAGAAAGCCTTATGGTTGTCTTTTGAATTAGTTGCAACCCTAAGTTCATAGTTGACCTTATATTTCCTCATGATAAGTTTTAGTTTTTTACTTAGTACTTTTAAATCCTTTGTAATGATAAAGCTGACATCTTTTTGTAATGGCTAGCAACATTTTTTTTAGAATATGTTGATGTGACAGTTTCACTATATGGGATTCGTTTTAAGCTTGACATTATGCTTGGTTGGTATAAATGCATCAGTGCATCTATCCAAGAGGGGATAAAATTCAGTGGCCCTTATAAGCCTAGCCAATAATTTTGCTCATGTTCCCACAAAGTCAGCACCTGTCTCCCCTGTCTAGCAGGGACACAGGTGGAATCCCAGGGGTGTATTTTCTGTTTCCCATCCAGTCATCCAGGTTCCTCTTAAAGGCGGCTAGTGAGGTACTCTGCTTGACATGAAGAGGGAGTCTGTTCCACAGATGTGGGAGTCCTTGGGACACCAATCTATCCTGCCAGTAAGTTCTATTAATGTATAGTGAAGATGAGCAGGCAGTCAGAAGGTGGTGATAAACAAGGAGGGTGCCACCTGGGTTCCATACAGTGTCTGAAATTGTCGTATTCCATGCGCTGCACCATCTGAGTTCCTGGCAATTAGTCAAGTGGAGATTAAGGGTACATTGGCATTTTATGGTGTGGCTGTTATCTGGCTTAACTTTCTTTGAAAGAAAGCCAGTGAAAACAAGGCCTATGTGTGTAGAAAAAGCCACTCTTGCATGGTGCACCTGGATTTGAACCAGGGACATTATGATCTGCAGTCAGATGCTCTACCATTGAGCTATACCCCCATTTTGCAACACTTGGAGAATGCAGGCATCGATTCTGCTATCTCTCACTTGCTAAATGAGTGCTCTGCCATTTGAGCTCAGTGCCTCAGTTGCAAGATTTGCTGTGCAGTTACACTATTTGGGATTATTGATAACATCAGTAAATAATAAATACTTGGTTTTGAAGAAAACCCTTAACGTAGATGAATTTTTATCAAGTGGAATCTGGTTTCTACTCTCCTTTCAGTCCCCTCCTGAATTGTGTTCAGTCTATGCTGTAAAATAAAGTAAATAACTTTCTAATTTGTCTGTCATTACACTAACAAATCCATTGCAGTGCACATATATATATATTTTCAAATTGTCATTATTGTATTGTCTTTAGCTTTAATATTTCCTATGTAATTTGGTGAACTGCCATAACAACATTGTTTTAAGCATTCATTGTTTACTGGTCCTTAGGGGCCTAGGTCATGGCAAAAAAGGCTTGTTGTACCAGCTCACCTACCCAATTATTAATATGCAGTAAATAAGTAAGTAAATACATAATTAATAAATATCACAGCAAGATTGTCAAAGTAGGGTGTTGCTAGTGGGATAAATGTGTGTGAGTACAAAATAAGGAAGGTTAATGCCTCTAGACTGCAGGTGGAAAAAATAGACAAGTGTTCTGGCATTTACAAAGTTCAGAAATCTGTAGGCATATTTGCTCTTGGTAGTTTAATTTTGCAAGTCTTTTTGGGTTTCCAATACCATGACAGGAACTGGCCCCTTTCCTAAGTCAGGCTATGATTAAAGTTCATGACATTAGTATTGTTTCAATCTTTGATGTTAACAAAAACTGTTCTTAGCAATACCCACAATGTGCCCAGAACTGACGCCTTCTGCAATTCATATGGAGTTACATGTATCGGAAGCATATCTAAATATGACTGTAAATTATTTTTATGAGACCCATGACTTCTACTACTATTTGAACTGCCTGGGAATTTTTCTTCCATATTGCTCTCGTTTCTGCCGGCAAATCCTGGTATTTTTTTTTACTTTATGTCTCTCTGCACATAAGACAATGGATATAGCAATTTCAATTATCAAATCTACTTTTGTCTTTGTTTCTTGGGCTACTACATCTGTTTTCATGCATCTATTTTCCAAACTTTTGGTAATGGGTAATCCCATGTGATATAAACTTCCGTCATTCTCTATAATACTATGTGGCTTATGTTTCCAGTGCTTCTCAGCTACTTTAGTGTTGAAATGTTTGCACGATCTCCAATGCAACAGTCTTACAACATTATTATGCCTTTCAGTAAACAGGCTATCTGACATTAATGTGTATCATACCCAGCAACAAGATGTGTAACTGTTTTCATTTCTGTTTTACAGAACCTGCATTTTTCTGTTTATCCACATGTTCATTGGACACTGAAAACCAACATGTATGTAGTCCACTCTCTTGGACCACTTCATCTTTTGGTTTAAATTCACCTCTCCTTAACCATTCCTCTGTCAAATCCTGATCAACATGAGGTTGTTCCAGGAGTTTTCTGTACTTCCCACAGTATTTATGCCTTTTCCACATTTCTTGTCTTATCATCTGATCCTTCCCCTTACATTATTTCTTTTGTTTTTTGTTTTTTTTTTGGCACATTCAATTGTCTGATTTTTTTTTTGTCTACTTCTGGTTTGATTTTCATTTCCACTTGACACTGATATGCTTCTGCTAAACTAAGCAAGTAAGTTATCTTTGACTTCTTCTCCTCATGTTTTAAAACGTTCACTATGTTTGGGTGTGGTGAGGTAAGCAGATATGGATGTAGTCCCACAATTGTAGATCTATACATTCAATCAATTTTGTGAAGGTCTATACCTCCTTCAGAACATTATATATATATATATATATATATATATATATATATATATATATATATATATAAAATCTATATCTAAGATATATATATATATATATATATATATATATATATATAAAATCTATATCTAAGATATATATATATATATATATATCTATAAAAATATCCTGGTATACACTAATTTTCATATGTTATTTCATGGCCATGAAGCATTTTTCTTGTTTTTCTGTCCAGCTGATCTAATACCTTTTGGGGCCAGTTAATCACAAAAAAATATAAGTTAAAACAGAGAGCAAGTTGGTTTATAGCTTGGACTTTGTTCCTAGATATCATGGCTGTTCTCAATATTAGTTTTACTATTCTAAAGCATTCCTTAACTGAGTTTTATCCACATTTGTCATAGGTTCATAGGTGTGTACTAGGCTAATGGCCCTGAGCCTTTACAAGCCTAGCTCATAGGATTACCCTTGCATCGTGCCACACGACCTTAGTTCCCAGTGTGTCTGTCAAGTAGAGCCACTGGAGTGATCCCCAGGGTGACTTTTCTATTTCCCATTCACTCATCAAAATTTCTCTTGAAGATGGCCAGTGAGGTGCTGTGCTTGACATATATGGGAAGTCTATTCCATAGCATGAACAGTCACTGGGTTATGAACCTGCCCCTCCAGCATGTTCTGTTGATTGTGGTAATGAGATTGAGGTCTCTGGAGTGTGTGGTGCAGAGGGAGTGGGATTTCTTTAGATGTAATATTTTTAACAGAGCCGGGTCAGACATGGCTTTGTAAGTCAAACAGAGATCACCTCTAAGTAGGCGATATGAGACAGAGAATAGTTGGAGTTTTTTTAATCTGTCCATATAGGACAAGTGTTTAAGGCCTAGGATCCTCTTTGTGAGGTACTTTTGCAGCCTCTTCAGTTGTTGCAGGTGTCTAGTGAGGTACATGTCAAATGGGGCATTGTACTCGATGACTGGCCTAATAAGGGAAGAGTAGAGGGAGACAATGAGCTCTTTTTTCCTGGATGCAAAACCTTTAGTAATGAGATGTGCCACATAGAAGGACTTTCTGACCACAGTGGCAATGTGGTAGTCAAAAGAGAGGTTGCTGTCAACCTGTGTTGCCAGATCTGTTATAATGCCTTCTGTGTTCAGTGGACTACCATCAATGTGGTAATTCAAAGGAATTGGGTTTTTCCCAAGGGGGATGATAACACATTTTTGTCATTGAGCTTAAGGCTATGGTTCTGACACTAGTCATTGGTCTCAGTGAGGCCTTTCTGTAGGATGTCAACATCACTTGGGGAGTTAATAATAGCTCACAACTTGCAATTGTCTGAAAACTTTGTCAGCCAGAGTCCCTTCCTGTTGGCCTGGACTTCAGAGAAGTAAATACCAAACAGGAGAGGACCCAGGCTCAAACCCTGTGGGACTCCACTCATGAGTGGTCTGCAGTCTGACTTGCAGTCAGCTACTTTCACACTGTGGGTTCTGTGAGCCAGTTTGCAACCCACCTAGTGATATAAGGGTTGATGCCTAGCTTAGTGAGTTTTTCTATGATTCCTGAGTGGGGAATGGTATCAAAGGCCTTGGCCAGATCAAGGGAGGCTGTATGAACCGCCTTGCTTTCATCTACAGCTCTGGTGGCTGACTCAAAGAAGTCAACCAAATCTGAGCAGGTATGATCTACTCTTCACAAAACCAAACTGTGTAGGATCCAGAGTTTGGAGATTCCCTATATCCTTGTTTATTAGGTCCATGATGATGTGATCCATAGCCTTGCATACCAGACTCATCAGGCTAATGGGGCGATAGTTCCCAGGGTCCATAGTCACTCCTCTTTTGTGGAGAGGGATGACTGTAGCAGTGAGCCATTTGGTAGGGACAAAGTCTGAGGTGAGGCTGTGACTGAACAGGGCAAACAGATGAGGTGCCAGTTCACTCTGTAGTTCATGTAAAACACAGCCAGGGATATTGTCAGGTCCCATTGAAGCTGTATTCTTGGCCTTGGCAGTGCTGTTTTAACCTGTGCAGAATAATACTAGGTGCCTGACAATCTACTGGTATTGTGATTGGCCCTTTGGAGGGAGGGGTAAAGATGGTACTGAATCTGTTGGCCAGTATATTGGCAATATCTGTTGGCTCAGTATAGGAGGTACCATTGTGCAGTAGCTCAGAGCCAATCTGGGTATTTCTGTGGATATTATTTACATAACTATAGAAGGCCTTGTGGTTGTCTTTACTATCTGCTGCAATTCTGTTTTCATAGCTAGCTTTAGAAGAGTTGATGAGGGATGTCAACTTTTTATTGAGGCTGACAAGGGAGTTTTTCAAGTCTTTGGACTTTACCTTAGTCCACATCACTTTCCTCCTTCTGTTGTAGAGTTTGTTTATGGCAGGGGACCACCATATTGGCTTCCTTTTTTGGAGTAGAGTGTCTTTGTTCTATTGGGTATGGTGAGATCCATGCATCTGTGTACGTGTTCATACAGTGCATTGGTGTATGATTTGGCGGTCATGCAACTATTCTCAATTTGCATGGGTGCCATGACGTTAGCCACTTCTGCTTTTAGGAGCTGAAAGTTAGCTTTGGAGAAGTTTTTCATGGTGGTTACCTTTGCGGGGGTGGGGGCTAGTGGGGTGGGAGGGATGTGGATTTCCAAGGTGATTAGTTTGTGGTCAAATCTAACCATGGAGGAGTTGACTATTGGTGTAGAGCAAATGTCGGCCATGTTAGTAATGACCAGGTCAAGGATGTTGCTACCTCTAGTGGGGGTAAGAACGAGCTGGTCCAGGGCATTGGAATTAATGAATTCCATGAAACTTTGTGCAAGTGTATCGGTACATCAGTAGTTTTCCCAGTTAATGGAGGGGTAGTTGAAGTCGCCCAGAATGAGAGTGTTAGATTGGACCCTAATATTCTCCAGAGTGCTTAGGAAAATGGAGTGTGAGTCTTGGGACATGGTTGGGGACCTATAGCAGGCTACGACCTGAATCACTGTCTTACCCAATGTTAGCTGCACCTGGAGGGTCTGATGAAGTCCAGGGTTTACTGGATGAAAGAGCTTACCAACTTTTAATTTTTTTATGTTGGAATAAACTGATTGTGGATTGTTAAATTAGCCTGTCTTATTTGCACCATATCAGATTGGCGAGAAGTTGTTGTTTCACCTTTTCACACTGTTTGGAACTATTGCACCTGAAGTATCTCAGATGCATTATGTTGGGCTACCAGTCTAGAGGTGTGCACATCCTTTATGAATATATGTTTTATTGTTGATCCTTCATCACGTTCCTTTACATCACATTCCTGCCCCAGATTAGTATTTTCTTGGGGCTGCAGCTTTCCTGCTTTAAATGTTGCTTTAACACATTTATCAAAACCAAATGGCATTCTTGTATCATCTGAGAAAGTTTTAACCACTTGCAGTTGTACGCTCAACTCCTCATGTGATGAACTATCCAGTTTTAAGTCATCCATAAAAAGAAGACAAGACATGTTTATATGTGACTGCTTTCTTGGGACCAAATTATTACCGAGACGTAATCTGTTAAAAAGACAACTTAAAGGATTATGGGCAAGCCAAATCAGCAGTGGTGACAATGAATCACAATGGGATATCCCCCTATGAATTTGTATCTTTGGGATAATAATTTGCCCTTTTTTCATTACTTAATTGCAAAGCAGTTTGCCACTGTTTCATAACCATTGTAATGCAATTGATCAATGTAGGATGTATCTTATACATCTGTAAACACTCCTTTATCCATGAATGTGAGATGCTGTCAAATTCTTTTTTGTAATCTGTCCATGCCATACTTAGATTCTTTACAATTGTCCATTATGACTTTATTTAGCAACAAATTATCCTTTGTTCCCTATGATTTTCTTTTGTTCTATTTCCATGATTGAGTTTTCTTATAAATTTCCATAAACACTGTTGGCATCAGTTCCAGTATATAGCCTTTACAGTGCCAAAAGGCAAGTTATTGGTCTATAGTTTTTAGGATGGCTTGTAGGTTATGTCTTAAGGAAGAGTATCTGTCTTCCTGCTATTACGTGTTCGGGATACACATATAAGTAGGTCTTTCTCAAGACTAAGTCTTTATATAAAGATGTCCAACACTTTTAGGCAGATGTTAGGTATTACATCTTGGCCTGGGCTTTTCCAGTTAGAAGCTTTTTTTAATTTTGTTTTGAACTTCTTACTGTTTGTTTTACTTCTATCCATTCATCATTTTTATTATGTTCCGCAGGATCTTCATAAATATTTTTTGAAAATGTGTCTATTTCTTTTTGTTTTGGTGGTGTTTCTATTCCTTTTGCTTTGTTTCCCAATTCTCTATTAAACATTGTTGCTTCATCTAAGAATTGCTTATTTTGTACTTTTATGTTTATCTGCATATCTTTTAAGTTTTTCTGCCTCTGCTGATAGCTTTAGTTTATTATTTTTAATAGTGTATGATAGAGCCTGGTCTGTTCTGATAATGTGCATTGCTTTTATCACATCTATTATTCTAAGCATTGTTTATTTGATCCCTCTTCTACACTCTTCTAACAGTGACACTTCTTATATTAATTGATTCATAGTTTTCTCTCTTTGATGCTTTAGTGATGGCATTTTATTTATTTCCTTTCCTTATTGCACTGCTTTGGTGTTGTAAAACATTATCTGTTATTAATTTACTTGCACAGTAATATATCTTATTTATTATGTTATATCATATTGTTGTTGTGTCTTTCGGCTTTTCCCGGTTAGGGGTCGCCACAGTGGAACTCCGGTCCGCTAATGATTGGTAGTTGATTTTTACATGCCGAGTTACCAGCCCTGATGCACAACCTTCAACGAAAGTATGCCCATTCATGCATGTCACCACACAAAAGACGCTCTACCTGAAAATCGAACCGGATAGCATCTTACTGTGAGGCAACAATGCTACCGCAGCACCACCACTACTGGCCGGATTTCTGTTAATAGACTTGATTAGTCTGTCATCTGTTTTATCAGATTTCTAACATTTTGGATCTGATTTACTTCCGATAATCTATTTCTTTCATCGATTATAAGATGTCTGTCCTTTTCTATTAAACCAAGCGACTCTTCCCATAGATCATTTTCTACTAAACTGAGATCAGATTCCTTGCTCTCTGTTTACTGTGGACATTCTTCAGAAAATTCCAGAACATCCTCCTGCAAGATATTCTCTTCAGCTGTATCCTGCATCATCCGTTGCTCTTTCATTAGGGAGCTCTCTGTCCTATCAGTCCACAACATTGACTGTGTCAGAGTTGCTTCTGCTTCCTTCTCCTTCCATTGCTGTGGAACTCCAACTGATCTTTTGTACTGGTGTCCTACTTAAGGCTCCAGAGTATCTTCATGCGACAAGTAATCAAATGCTTCCTGTGCCACCTGTTTCCTTTTACTGTGGGAACTCATTATTCCATCATGCTGTGACATTATCCAAGTTGTATTTTCTACACTAAATCTTTCACTTTGCAGGTAATTTACAACTTTAGTTTCCATTTCTTTAACTACTCCATTACGGTTCCTCTTTTCTACTTTCCCCTTTTGTTGTCTTACTTTTTTGTATTGCGAAATTTTCTATATCAGGATTTCTTTGCCTGCATTTCTCTTCTACTATCGTTGGTGCAGCTTTTTCATTTTGATCAGTTTTGCTTTCTACTTTGCATAAATATTGCACCATATTAAATCTATTTTTCTTTCCCATGTCCATATTTCTTCCTCAGGTGTCTCCTGCTTCACTTTAATTTGAGTACTCATCATTCCATCATGCTATAACATAACCTGTTGGGCTTTCTACACTAAATCCTTTACTTCACAGGTATTCCATAACTTCAGCTTCTATTTGTTTAACTTTTACATTACTAATCGTTTGTTCTACTTTCCTCATATGTAATCTTATTTTTTGTATTGTGAAGTTTTCTGTATCTGGTGGCCTATGCCTATATTTCTCTTCAAATACTTTGAAACTACTTTTTATTGATTGATTTGCTTTCTCCTTTGCATAAATATTGCAACATATCATTATCCTTTTTCCTTCCCATGCCCATGTTTCTTTTTTATACATTTCAAAAATCTATGGGGTGTGTTCATTGTGTCTTTGCACTTTCTCTGTCACTTCTTTTTCCAAGTGGTCAACAGTTCCTTTGTCTATGTAATGCTTTTCATGGATTTGTTGTATTATTGAACACATATTTGCATTTGAAGCTTTTGTCAGTTTTTCTTGTGCAAGTATTTTGGGGGGGGTTTCTATTTTTTTCTCTTAATGTTGGCTTCTTGCATACTAGTAAGAATAAATAACTTCTTTCTTTTCCTAAGTAGTCCACTTTATAATCTTTATGGCTGTTTTTTGGCCTGTCAGTTCTTATGTTTTTTGTGGACTACTACTTTTTTCTACAACAGGAGGGCCATCCTCCCTTCAGCCTGACTACCCCATTGTCAGAATCTTTCTGTGTGTTGAGGATTCTACACTGCCAGGTTTTTCTAGTCCTGGTACAAGTGCACATTATAAGAATAAGGCACTTTTCTATCCTAGGACTTGTACAACCAATTGTCATTTTTTTAACCCGCCTGTCCATGATATATGCTTTATAATATGAATTCTATATGTCAGTGTTGTCTTTGTGAAGTGTCCACCACATAAAGATATTCACAGGACTTCAGGATTAATTCAGTTCCAGTAGTGCTACTCTCCTTTTCTTGATGATTTTCTCATGTCTTCACTTGGACCCCCTGGTAATACATGATGTTTAGTTTATATGCAGATAGTTAAAGACACCCATAGGAAAGATATTTGCTTTGATTCTTAATGTGTCTAAATGGGTAAAATACTCTATGTGGTCTGAAAGGGTCATTGATAAGAATCTATAATTTGTTATAATGAGGAAATTAATTTTGAGTGTAACTTTTCTGTTTTTCTGTTTAGGCTTCTGGCATTAAGGAATGTTAACTTGTTGTTAGCAAGACTGGAGTTTGCCTATACTGGGATTTCTATCAGTTGAACTATGTCTGATGGAGCAAAGGTTTTAGCCAGTATGTGAAAACCCAGGGATAGAAACATGATGGCCATATATGGCAAACCAGGTAAGTCTGTTTACCATTTCATCCTATGCAGACACACAACAGATCCCCCTAGAGAAACATCAATTTACTATCCAGTTAATTAAACAAATTACTTATCTTTGACTTTAGGCAGTTTTTGGTGATTGTTTAAAGCTGCTAAAGGGTAGTGCATTGTCTTCTTTGAAGACATGAGCAGGAAGCTAAAGAATTTCTCTCTGTATCTCTGCATCTCTTGCAAGATGGAATACCTAAGATCATTCTCACCCATATGAGCAACTAAGGAGTTGTAACAGTGCCTGGGTTTAGGGATCAAACATCACTAATGATATCTTTAATCCTTGCTCCAGAGAACCATCTGTCACCTTATCATCTGCCAACCTGTCAAATGTTGTGTCCGTATCTTTTACAGTAGAGTTCCTAATAACCACGATAGTTCTAGGATGTGCTGCAGGCTTATGAGACCTTAAGAGTAGAGATTTTCGGTACAAGTGATTCCCAGTAGTAGCAAGTGTGACTGCAGATGTGGGTGTAGTGTTTGTATTTGTAAAGCATTGTTGAAGTTAGCGAGAAGGATATCTAGGAGATGTAGAAGGCTCAGGCAAGGATTTTTTACGACCTCAATATATATCGGAGTAATGTTTTGTTGCTGTGGCAATGTAGTATTGTTTTGGTGCTCTTTACTGCAAATGGGTAAGAAGGAGCTGCATCTCTTACAGGTGGAACCACTATGTACTAGAAAAGTGTGTTGTTGGTAAAATTTAGGTAGTTGCTACACTGCCTCTAAAAATCAGATCTAGTAAGCTAACTACTCATGAGGCTAAAGCAAAGACTCCATGGTACTGAGATACCACTTCATCTAATATTAAAAACTGACAGAGTATAATCATTTATTTTTAATTTTTCACTTCTTTTGCATCGTACCTCTCACAGCCTGCCCTACTGTCTTCTAGATTCCCTGTCTTGACAGTGGCTTTTTCTGTTCTAAAAATGCCTATAACTATATACAGTTACTTATTGTTAGAAAAATATGTATTTGAATATATGTGAAGTGCTAGTTTAAAAGCAAAGTAGTGTGTAATGCATTTTATTCTATTAATGATATAACAAAAAGGATGAATTCATGTGTAACTGCAAGAAGTTTTGAAACTGCAGTGTGGCTTGTAGCAAGTTGACCTCTGATCTTGGCAGCTGCTAGCTCAGCAAGTTTTAATGTTTATGCTTTTTACAAGTGATTATCTGCTGAGTCAGGAAATTAAATATGTGAAATAATGAAATCTTCTGCTCTTTCCTGCTGGGATGATTTGGCCTTGTGTATGTATTACTAGATAACACACAGCTGTTGGGAAAGTGTTACAAGGAACAAAGAAGTGTATTAAAAGACTGAATCTGCTATTGTATTCGAACTGATCTGGAACCTTGAGGAAGTAACTTTACAGAAAGACATTATGTCTAACCAGGTGGATAGCAAGGCCATATTGTTACCAGAGGAAAACTTTTTTTAAATATATAGCATCAGCAGTATTTTATGAATAGAGGACTGTTAGCTAAAGTGATGTAGATGCCCTGTGACATACCACGTCAGTAAGGTGGGCACAATTTGAATTTAAAGACTATAAAATTGTATTCTTCCTGTTTTATGTCAGACAAAATTCTGTACTTGTACGTTTTTTGCCTCCTGGTGTACACTAGTACACTTTTGAACCTGAACCTCCTGTGTATTGATCTCTTGATTTTATTTAACAGTTTGGTCCGTCGAGCCGGAAATCCCTCAGAGAGCTGCAGATCAGAGTCTACCGGTGGTCGAATACTGTGCAGGAAAAGTTACCAAAACAGTTCTTCTTGGGTGAAAAGACCTTCGACTGAATTGTTGTTTAAAGAGGCTGGCCACTTTCTGATCTGTGGCCGAAGAGTGAATCCTGGACGGCTCAATACCGAAGGCTCAGGTAGGAAGATTTTGCCTTTTTTCTGTTTAGATCAGGGACTAGGTTACAGTAAATATTGTTGTCAATATTTGTTATGCAGATCAGGGACAAAAGGAATTACTGTATATTTGGTCATAGATCAGGGTAACAGAATAAGGTAGGCAGTTATTCTAGATAAACTGTGAAAAGGAACTGAAATTTTGATATCACGTGATAAGAAGGGTTATGTAACATTTTCTTTTACCATGGGAAATCAGTGCACTAAAACATCGTGAGATCCGCCCCTAACCGAAGACGCAAAATATATGCAATCACAACGTTCTGGTAATGTTAGGTATTATACGAAATGGGTTAACAAATATGAATTTGATGGTAAATTAGATAAAACGTCACTGGTTAAACTCCTTAAGCAACTTAAATCCGATGCGGGAGGACAGGTGAAAAAGCAACGCCAGTTAGGCATTCCTCAGGCACACAGGTGGATTGAGGAAGCAAACCGTAGGGAACAGAAGATTAAAAATTCAAAAACATAATTTTTAGACAAAGAAGATAATAACATAGTAATAGCAATGGCTCCTCCTCCCCTGCCCCCTCCATTGCCTTTTTTAGGATATGAAGCGAGTGGACAGGCTGGTCCGCCTCCGCGTTATCCTGAAGTCTCAGCGAGACCACAACCATTTGTTAGAGATCCTATTGAAACTAGGTCCCGAGCACGTAAAATACATGGAGGCGCAGAATCGTATCAAATAGAAAGAAACCTACAGGATGAGAGTGAGGAAGAAATATGTCCACTTATAGAGGTCCCAAATCCTCAGGCAGGACAAGCGGAGCAGAACCCAACACTCTTAGTATACAGACCATGGACACCGGAGGATATCCGGAAAGCTACTGAGGGAATCCCACACCCGAAAGTTAATTTTACGAAATTTTTAGAAGATTTGCAAGGCATGAGGTTGAGTTACCCCTTGAATGGGGAAGAAGTAGAAAAAGTAGTACGACAAATTATAGGTCCAGATTGGCGCATGATTTGTGGCACCTGGAATCCTTGTAATGCAGAGCTTAAACCACTCCCACATAGTGACGCAGAACTAGACAACAGAGTGAAAGGTCTTACAGACCGAATCTCTGAGAAATGGAAACCTAGAGCAGGCTGGACTTGCATTAACCAATGCATACAACAGGAAAATAAGACGATAGATGGGGACTATGCTAGATTATTGGAATGTTTTAATAATCATAGCGGTATGGCAGTTTCTGAAAATCAAGTGAATGATTCCCCGTATGAACAACAGTTGAAAAATGCATTTTTAAAAGGTTGCATTGCATCTATCAGCAGCTTCATTACGAAGCACATGATAGACCATCGAACAGGTAGGCTGCAAGCCTTACTTGAATATGCTAGACATGCTGAAAGACATTTTAATAGCAAAAAGAAAAAGAAGGCGCAAGTCTTCACTGCTGAAGACGGAGCTGAAGTATTTGTGTTACAGTCAGGTAAAAAGGGAAAGAAAAATGCCCAGGGAAATAAACAGTCTGACAAATGGTCAGAAGACTTTGAAGAAAGAAAAAAGAGAGGTGAATGCTTTAAGTGCGGGAAGAAGGGACATCTAGCGAGGGATTGTAAACAGAACAAAAAGGTAATCACAGAAGACAAGGGAGATGAGGACTGACTATATGATAGTGAAGATACATCATGCAGAAGTCAGAAATCATCAGGAGAAGTTAATAAACAGGAAACAAATGTAAATGTGATAGAAGGAATAGAGGAAGTGCAGGTAGATATAGAGGATGAAGAAAGTGAAATTTTGGATTTAGCATTATTGAGCCTAGAGCTCTACTTAGCAGATATGAAACTGGAAGTTACACTTCTGGTGGAGGGAAGGGAAGTCAAATTCCTGTGTGACTCAGGAGTGTCACGGACTTTGATACACCCCTCCAAGTTACCAGAACATTCTGAATCACCTGATTATATATTAGTGAAAGCTGCAAATGGACAGCTATACAGGGAACCACTTTCCCATGATATAGCAATAACTGACCCTGTTTCAGGTATGACCCAAAGAAGTAAAATTGTTGTTTCTGCAAAGTGTCCAGTGAACCTATTGGGTAGGGACCTTATGCAGATATTTGGCATAGCAGTAGTTCCAACTGTACAGGGTATGGAGGCACAGAGACAAATGGATACTTTTGTAGTGCGATCGGAGGGTGAAACTTTTAACTGGTACAGCCAGGACCTAGTTATGACTGGTCCAGGGGCAGTAACCGAGGAACTGATGAATGTAGCCATCAGTAAAGCCCCCTCCCTTGACACTGATCGACAGCATTTGTTACACTGTACTCTATACTACTGTAATACGCCAGGACCTGATAGAAAATATGAGCAAGAATTGTTCAAGAATCGTGCAACTAGATTAGTATTACGTACTTTGTATTGGGATACTGAGGGGAACAGTATAGTTAGCTGTTCATTGCCTCAAGAATTCCTTGCATTATATAGATCAAACCGATTACCACATGTCAGCTTGAAAAAGAACAAAAACATAAAATGGGCAGACTTAGGAGAAAAGGTAACAAGATGGGAAAAACAGACTGACTTAGAATTGTCAAAACAGGGAATACAGAAACAAAAGTTGAATTGGTTGACGCAGACGCACCCAGCTGTACAATTGCAATCTAGCGAGGACAGCTGATTAGCATTTTTATTAGAAGAAGAAGAGAAAGCTTTATGTGAGATACCAACGACTCTTTGGTCAACAGGCAAGTCAGATGTAGGACTTATTAGAACAGCAGGACCAGTTACAATTACACCAAAGACGGCATTTAGGCCACAGAAAAGACAATACCCTTTGAGGAAAGATGCAGAAATAGGAATCAAGCCTATAATAGCAGCATTACTCAGAAAGGAGTACTGGTAGAATCTCCTGATTCACCATGTAATACACCCCTATTTTCTGTTAAAAAAGCAAATGGGGAATGGCGGATGGTTCAAGATTTACAAGCTGTGAACAATGCAGTGATACCCAGAGCACCCATGGTGCCAGATCCACATACTTTGTTAAATTACTTAAAACCGCAACAGAAATATTTCTCTGTGGTAGATATCAGTAATGCTTTCTTTTCAATACCTATACATCCTGATAGTCAATACTGGTTTGCATTTACATTTCAGGGTAAAAGGTATACCTATACTTGACTACCACAGGGATATTGTGAAAGCCCAACAATATTTGCACAAGAAAGGTCTAGCAACTTGGCAGGGTTTACCCCACCAGGTAGTCAAATTCTACTTTACGTAGATGACATTTTGCTAGCAGCCCCCACCCAGCAGCAATGCAGGGAAGATACTATAGCGCTGTTGAAATTCTTAGCAACACAAGGACACAAAGTGAACAAAAGTAAATTACAACTCTGGAAAAAGCAAGTTAAATACCTAGGATATGTGATATCCAATGAAGGTAGGATATTAGACGAGGATAGAAAGACAGCAATTTTACAAGCACCCAAACCAGCAACCAAGAAGGAAATGATGTCCTTTTTGGGAACAACTAATTTTTGTCGGAGTTGGATACCAAATTATGCTTTGGAATCTGCTCCACTGACTGACTTAATATATAAAATACCAATGGCAGCACAAGATTTGTTGCAATGGACACCCGAAGCAGAAATGGCTTTCTGCAGGTTGAAGCAGTTGATAGCTTCTTCATTAGTTTTAGGACTCCCAAATTATCACATATGGTTCTTTCAGACCATAGATTGCAAGCAAGGATATATGACATCAGTGCTGATGCAACAACATGGGGATAAGCAACGCCCCATAGCCTATTATTCATCACAGTTAGACCCAGTGGCACAATCTTTGCCGCACTGTGTACAAGCAGTAGTTGCAGCTGCAATGGCAGTACAGGCCTCGGCCTCAGTGGTATTATTCCACCCTCTCACATTGAGAGTGGCTCATGCAGTCGCAATAATTTTACTGCAAGAAAAAGTAGCATATCTCTCTCCTGCTAGACATCTTTCATGTATGACTATACTGTTGAGCCAACCTCATATGACAATTGAACGATGAACGACATTAAATCCATCAACATTACTCCCAACTCCTGTGGATGGCACGCCGCATAGCTGCCTGCAGGAAATTGAACAGTTAGCCTTGCCTAGACAAGATCTCACAAATATGCCCTTGGATGATGCCGAGGTGACATATTACGTGGACGGCTCATGCAGAAGGGGCCCTACAGGGAAGAATCTAGTGGGGTATGCAGTAGTTACAGACACTCAAATTTTAGAAGCCCATCCCTTACCACATAACTTGTCTGCACAAGCAGCAGAATTGATAGCTTTGACACGGGCATGTACTTTAGCAAAAGATAAATGTGTAAACATATATACTGATAGTATGCTTTCTCTACAGTACATGTATTTGCGCAACAATGGAAAAATAGGGGAATGATAACATCTAGTGGAAAACCAATTAATCATGCAAAGTTTATTTTGGAATTATTAGAATCAATCCAGTTACCTACTAAAATAGCTATTTGCAAATGTGTAGCTCATACAAAACAACAGGATAGGATTTCGATAGGCAATGCGAGAGCTGATGTAGCTGCAAAGCAAGCGGCCTCAGACTCAGAAACTTTACTTTTGAATGAGGAACTACAACCCTCTGAGATTTTAAATTTAAACATGTTGAAAACAATGCAGACGCTTACTACAAAAGCAGAAAAATGAAAATGGGAAAAACAAGGCGCAATTCTTGAAAATGGACTGTACATTTCCAAAGAGAAAAAAACGATATTGTCATCTAATTTATTTAGATATGCAGCTTTGTTGAGCCATGGGCAGTGCCATGTCTCAACAGGGGGGATGGTACAGTTAGTAAACCGAATATTCCAAACATATGGATTCACAAACTACACAAAAAAAATTTGTGCAGCTTGTCATACTTGTAACAAGCACCATGCACAAGGGGCATTTAAACCTAAGCAAGGAAGTTTTCCTATACCACCGTATCCGTTCCATACTATTTGTATGGATTTCATAGAATTGAATAAATGCGAAGGGAAAAAATATTGTCTAGTCATTGTAGATATGTTTTCTAAATGGGTAGAAGCTTTTCCAACCAAGAATCCGGATGCAGCAACAGTGGCGAAAGCCCTGATAAAAGAAGTAATCCCTAGATTTGGCATACCGGAAAGGATTTATAGTGATAATGGCACACCTTTTGTTAATCAGACAATCCAACAACTTGGGAGATTTTTTTGGAATCTCCTTGAAGAACCATTGTGCCTACCACCCACAGTCAGCAGGACTGGTGGAAACATACAATGGAACCCTTAAAAATAAACTTAGGAAGTTATTTGACGAAACTCAGAAGAGTTAGATATACTGTTTGCCTTTAGTGCTGCTGAGTATGAGAACGGTTCAAAATGTGAAGGGTTTGACTCCCTTCGAAATGTTTTTTGGGAGAGCATATTATGTGCCTCAGTGGAAAGCTCTCATGCCTGCAGAGCAAGAGGCTGACAGTTCATTAGCTAGTTATATGAGGAAACTGTTAACAAATAAATCTGTTTTGCAGTTTAACTCTTTTTCAGATAAGGAACAGACCAGACCGGTGGAAGCAGTTTTGGCTCCGGGAATGTGGGTGTGGATAAAAGTGATGAAGAGGAAGAATTGGGCGAGTCCAAAGTGGGAAGGACCATACCAGGTACTATTGGCAACGCCTACTGCAGTCAGAGTGGCTGAGAGGATGTCCTGGGTCCATTTGACACACTGCAAACTGGTAAAGAACTTTCAACTTGATAAAAACTTTGTGACTGATATACGACAAGGGTAAAATGGCCAAGAACAAAGCGAATAGAAATGTAGATCAAGCCCAGAGATGTTGCATAATCATTTTGTTGAGTATACATTTATTGACTATAATTGTGACAATTTTCCTCTTGTTGTGGTTTTTCCTACACTCAACCACACAAGTGAAAGTGGGAAGGCGTGATGAAACATCTATAGACTGGCATCCAAATTTTAACACATACCTAGCCATGAAGCGTGTATATGCAGAGACTATGAACATTTCAAATTGCTTGGTTTGTACAGCTATACCAACAGCATATGGAGGACTGATAATGTCCGCTGTCCCTCTGGGGATAAATGAGACTTGGGAGAATTTACTTTTTGATACAGGAACTGTGAGATCACAGGACAAAATAGCTTTATTTTTACCTGTCACACAAAAGGGAATTGTATGATTTTATAAAAATGATACTCTCCAGGTGGGCTGGAGCAATTGTAATATAACAATATCTTATCGGTGTTATATTAAGACTAGTAACGGCAATACTTTTTGCAATACTAATTATGACTCATATTTGAACTCAGTGAAAACAACCATGAACCACACTCTGGCTAGGCTTATAAATGCCCTAGGGCAGATAGCCTAGTATGAACCTATGAACTTATGAACCTATGAATGAAATTCGCAAGAATCCTGTTTTATTTAAACAATTGTCAGTTATAGACCAGAAAATGTTTCATGCAGGGTTAATGCGTATTAGTACTAAAGTAGAAAATTGTTATTTTATTTGTGGGAAAAAAGCATATAAATGGCTACCTGAGAATTGGTCCGGCAGTTGTTTTTTGGGTTATCTGGTTTCGGCTATAAGACATACTGCAGAATTACCTTTGGGTAAGATACGAAACGTGAGAGAAGCAGCTCGGAAACCTGAAGGTCCAGTCGAGAAACCTGTAAATCCAGTAGGATGAATCGAAGCTGGCTGGAAAGACCATAATAACGTAAAGGACAAAAGCAAATTGACTCATATGGACTTGAGTGACAGTGTTATATCTTGGGCAGGAATATTCCCAGCATATGGAGCAGTCAGATCAATCTGGGAGTTGAGGAAGCTGTCGAAACTTCTCGAAGTAATGAGTAATGCAACTTTCTCTGCCCTAAAACTGGTGACTGATGAACTGAACGCAAAGAGAACTGTTATGCTACAAAATCGAATGGCTCTTGACTTCACCCTAGTGGTGAGAGGTGGTACATGCGCGCTTATCAAAGAAGAATGCTGTGTGTACATTCCGGACAACAGGCATGAAATAAACAACCACCTAGAGGTAATTCAGCAAGTATCAGCCATGACTGAACCAGGCCCAAACCCACTGATGGACTTTTTCCAGAATCTATTTGGGGGGTGGGGTTCCATCCTAATGAATATTCTGATTGCTATTTGTGTGGGTTTACTCCTAATAGGAACATGTGTTTGTTGCGGAATTCCCTGCATGAAAAGATTAATCAAAGATTTTATTGATGAATATGTTACTGAAACTTTGTAGCAAGATATTGAGATTGAGAAGTTGATCTCAGACGAAACTTTTTCTGAAGTATAGATCAAATGACTCACCTAGCTGAAAATCCTTAGTGGAAGAGGTTAGGAGACGAAATGACATTATGCATACTTCAAAATAGAATAAAAGTATTAATAGGAGGGAAAATGTTAGAAAAATATGTATTTGAATATATGTGAAGCACTAGTTTAAAAGCAAAGTAGTATGTAATGCATTTTATTCTATTAATGATATAACGAAAAGGATGAATTCATGTGTAACTGCAAGAAGTTTTGAAGCTGCAGTGTGGCTTGTAGCAAATTGACCTCTGACCCTGGCAGCTGCTAGCTCAGCAAGTTTTAATATTTATGCTTTTCACAAGTGATTATCTGCTGGGTCAGGAAATTAAATATGTGAAATAATGAAATCTTCTGCTCTTTCCTGCTGGGATGATTTGGCCTTGTGCATGTATTACTAGATAACACGCAGCTGTTGGGAAAGTGTTACACGGAACAAAGAAGTGTATTAAAAGACTGAATCTGCTATTGTATTCAAACTGATCTGGAACCTTGAGGAAGTAACTTTACAGAAAGACATTATGTCTGACCAGGTGGATAGCAAGGCCATATTGTTACCAGAGGAAAACTTTTTTTAAATATACAGCATCAGCAGTATTTTATGAATAGAGGACTGTCAGCTAAAGTGATGTAGATGCCCTGTGACATACCACGTCAGTAAGGTGGGCACAATTTGAATGTAAAGACTATAAAATTGTATACTTCCTGTTTCATGTCAGACAAAATTCTGTACTTGTAGGTTTTTTGCCTCCTGGTGTACACTAGTAAACTTTTGAACCTGAACCTCCTGTGTATTGATCTCTTGATTTTATTTAACACTTATTAATAGTATAATGTACTTCTCATATCCTGTTCCACATATTACTATATAGTACTTGGCTGTACTTAAACAGGAGCACCACATATGCTAATTTGTAAAAAAAAAAAAAACACTGTTACTTTAGCTGCACAGCATCAAACTGAAATGTCCCTAACAATTGTGTGCCTCCTAACTTCCCTCACTAGGACAAATTTGGGCACAGATACAGTCAATATTTGACTATATAACTCATGTGATGACCATAGTTTGACAGCAATATTGTTTGATTCAGTTTCCTTAGATAATGCTTTCACAATTTTTTTACAATGGGAACCTGACTATTATGGAATTCTGGGAAATGCATAACACTCATGTACGCATTCTGCAAACAATAATGCCCAACAGGTTGTGGGTTATTGTGGAAATAATGCCCACCACCTCTACACCACGGGAAGGGCATTATTTCCATGATAACATACAGCCTGGAGGGCATTATTGCACTTAGAGAATGAGCTGTCTGTAAAATTATTGTGTTTTACTTATTTACCTTTTTTTTAATTATTATTACTATATTTTTAACATATTTTTTGATGTAAAATAGTACTTCCGCCTAGTGTTTCAAAGTTACTGTAGTATACATAAATGGTGTTGGAGGAAGCATTTTGCATCCAAAAATATAACATTTGTAATATCCAGATATTTTCTTTATTTTTGGTCCCTTACTCCTAAAATGTGTAGTTTGCTGCCAGTCATTGGAATTGAAGTCACTAAATAATGCCATAGATTTGACTTTAAGACTTTCCCCAGGATTCAGCAAGCAGCTGTGCAGGAATAAGTTATTCCTGCCTGGCAGGGACCATTTCTGTACAGCACGGCAGCTCGCCTTGCATATTCATGAAGGAGTGCTGCCTTTGCAGTTAAATGGACACTGAGCTGTGTATGAGTGCAGGGGTTGAGTCTGAGAGCAGAGCTCTCACAAAACACACACCCCTGGACTCCAGAATTGCCTTTCAGCAATTAAAAATGAGCGAGAATGCTCATAATACCTCCAACCTGTCAGGAAACCAAAAATCAGTGGTCAAAGGCGTAAGGGACAATCGGCCCTACCAAGCCAAACGTTATTTAGGATAACACAGGCAGCATAAGCACATAGCACACACCTCCCAACCCATCAGAGTAAGTAATGTGGATAAAGCCAAAAGGGACACTTGTCCCACAAAGCAGAAAGCTGATAAAATATCAGGTTTTGCATTAGCAGGTATATTCTGAAGGGTATAGAAAATAACACAACAAAACTTTTTTTTTTTTTTTTTATAAATGTGATAAAGTTTAAACATAGCTGCACAGGTGTGCCCGCTGCTTAGCTACACTTAGTCCGGCTTAAACAGCACAACAAGTTAAATAGCAAGAGACATCCAGCACAAGCAGTATTGCAACAGTGTAATAGTTAGAGAATATGCTTTGCGAGCAGCCATTCCCAATTTGAAACCTACTGTAACCAATTCACAATTTAAATGTGAAAGCAGTACATAAACAATTTTTTTAGTATTATCTACTAATTAACATATATATATATATATATATATATATATATATATATATAATAGAAGTACTGCATTAGGTCCAGATGTGAGGTGTCAGTTTAATAAAGTTGTGAAATCCCCATATAAACACAAGTGCCCCATACAGTATAGTCACACATGAATAAATGTAATGAAAGCACATTGGGGGATGTCATGGACAGTAAACAATTTATAATATGCAATGAATGATGAATCAATGCCATACAGCAGATAGTCTATAAAATGAAAAATAAACAATGTTAAGCATTGCACAGCTCTGCTTACCAGGTGTAAGCACTGTGTAAATAGGACTGCTAAACAATGAGTAGCCCAGCTAAGTGGATCTGCCCATTGGTAAGCAGTGCTGAAAATGTCCCTTTAAGCAATGCTAACCTTAGCTAAGCAGGTTTACCCGTAGCTTAGCTCAGCATATTCAAAACCATCAAATCACGACAAAGGGTGGAAAATTGGCCATATTTAAACCCAACAGGTGGGAATACAGCTCATAACTGGTTGCAGCTTCCCACTGTAGGCAAGATGGTTGGAGTTGGAGAGGGATTGTGCTTCGGATGCAGTGCTGGGGCATACAGGAGTCCAAGGTCATGGTAGAACTCCTGGTAAAAAAACATGACAAGAGACTGCTGCAGGGCCATTACCAGGGTTCCCAATATAAAGTAGAAGTCTGGGAACATTTTGCCCATGATCTCACCAGTGCCACTGGTATCCCTTGGACTGGTGAGCAGGTCAGTCACCACTATGCTGACTTGATGTGGAGAAAGAGGGAGGTCTTGGACAAATGGGTTCAAGAAGAAAGACAGAGAGGTGATGTCCCAGCAGTGTGAAAGTAGTCATACCATTACTGTTTACTAAAGTCCAGTGTGTTTATGTGATGGATAGCTATGCCTAAATATGTCTCTATTTCCTTTACAGCTGCAGGTGAGCGGGCTGTGAATTAGTAAGCCCATGCATGTAGTCTGCAGAGGCTGCATTGCAAGGCTGCTGAGTAACAACCCTGCTTGTAGTAGTCACCAAATAAATATAAAGTAGCAGAAAGTCATCTGGCAGTATAAAAACTGCTGTATGGGTTATACTGAATAAACCAGACAATATAACAGTAATAGTCCCATATAGGTCATATTTAAATAAAACTGTAACTGCCTGGCGATAAAGCTCTAAATCCTGGACTGGTTGTGTTTACTCTGGTATTGTCTGGCATTTATTATTGCATTCTCTGAATAGTAATGTTATATGAACCACTGTTATACACACTGTGCTACATAAAAAAATGTCTAGGAATGTCTGTATAACACTGTTGTAAGTACAAGATCAGATTGTACAACCAAGAGAGACTTACTTTCCATGTTTATGACAGCAATATTCAAAACATGTTCCTATTTGTACCCCCATGTTGTCAAGCTTTGTCCAGAGTGTGTGCATTAAGAAATTGAGAGGTATGTGCATAATATTAACTGGAATCTGGGAATATGTGTAGAAACAGTCAGGTAGTGTTAATGAACATTCCCTCCACAGGTCTGTTAGATAAGAAAACTGTGCCTGCCAATAAAGATGCAAATCCTGGGCTGGTAGAGTTTATTCTGGTATAGTATGGCTTGACATGTAGCATGCAGTAACATCTGGTATCAGAGTAGTACTGTTGTGTCAAACACTGTTTCTCACACTGTGCTACATAAAAATATGAGTAGGAATGTCTGTGTAAGACTGTTGTAATTACAAGGTCAGATTGTACAACCAAGAGAGACTTAGACAGAAAACACTGACAAGATAGACAGCAATATCCAAATAGCACACTCTACTGTGAATTAAATTGTTGTATTTTTAGCAGATGCAGTCATGGTTCGAATCCTGGGAGTGGTACAAAGCTGTATGCATAATCAATCATACCTCTCAACTGTACAGATTATTCAGAATGTCCAGATAATTGACTCATATTTTCTGCTTGTTCCTCTGTTCCCCTAGCAAACCAGTGGGATGATCCCAGAATTGCAGTCACAAAATAATGACATACATTTGATTTTCAGACCTCAAAACCTTCAGAAAATGTATATGAAAACAAATCCTGTCACTCATGCAACCAAGTTTATGACATCAATATTCAAAACATGCACGTATTTGTACCCCCATGTTGTCAAGCTTTGTCCTGAGGGTGTGCATTAAAAGATTAAGAAATATGTGCATAATACTAACTTTGAGTCTAGGAATATGTGTAGAAACAGTCAGGTAGTGTTAACAAACATTCCCTCCACATGTCTACCAGGTAATAGATGTAAGGATTTAGCTATAAGATAGTTGAAGTATACACTGTGTACAAACATACCACAGCCCGAACCAAGGCCATAGAGTATTGAAATAATTCCTGTACCTTAGTGATTAGAGCAATGATCATTAAAGTTGTGAGTACTACAAGGATATATAAGCTGTTAATTGACATCTCCCCCCCCACCATATCTGCAACAATAATCTAAATACACAAACCAATGTGTATATTTACACCAAACCTACTTTTGGGACATATACCCTATTATTCAATAAATATTGAAATGTGCTTCTATTAATGTTCCATGTTGAAATACTATCATTGATGGCCTGTTGCTATCAATGTAACCTGCATGGAATTGTAATAGCCACCATGGTTCCATATATGCATGTGTTCTGTTTGCTATGCAACTGTTCCAAATCTGGTGTTTTGGGTTAATGAGAATATCTATACATGCTGTTATAACTAATATTGCATTGTGTTGACTATTACTAACCTACATATGTTTTAAAACTGCAACACCATAGCATGTATGGGAAGGCCGGTCCCAGCGGACCCACTTCTCCCACCTCATCTGGTCATGGCACTGGGCCCAAGCATGCCTGGGACCCACCCTGGGACCTCCTTGTCTGCTGGTCCTGCACCACCTTTAAGTGGAACTGCCTCAGGTGATGTCGCTCATCCCCCTCTGGGAGCAGGTGCAGACAGGATCCTGTCACCCAAAGTCAAGTCCGAGGATTGGTGCGCAGTGAGCACATTTAGAGGGTCAGCCTGCCCCTTTTGCTCAGCCCCCAGCACAGCCACCCATATATATATATATATATATATATATATATATATATATATATATATATATATATATATATATATATGTGTATATATATATATATACATGCATACATACATCTACATATATAAATACATTTTCCCTACTGTTGAATGACTGTGTTGCATGATATATTTGAGACAACATCACATTTATGTACAGATCAAATGCATTAGTGGTAAATCACTGTGGCTATGGTGTGCAGAGTTCTGGGTTTGAGACTTACAAGGACTGATTAGTTTGTTGCTGAGCAGAACAATGGCTGTTGGATACAGAGTGATTAAGGCACTTTTAAGCAGTTGTAAGTGGGGTTGCACGGTGGTAAGCAATGCTAACTTCCGGTTAAATATGCTTACAGACAGTTAGCCTGACAGTGCTTAATCTGTGTAGCCATTGCTTGCTGCCACGCAAAACAGGCTTAAGCCCACTTACTGCTGCTTAAAAGTGCTTACTCCCGCTTACCCCCACACAAATTTCATTAAAAGAAAAGAAAAAAGGGGTGATAGGAAAGTGGTACAAAAGGGGGCACACAGAGGGAAAAACAATAGGGAAAGTAGCTAGGCTGTTCAGGATGAGTGTAGGGAAGGCCCATAGCTGTCCATTTCCTCTACAGCAACAGATGTGCATATGTGCTGAGTTTGAAGATAGATTTGGACACTCAAACCCCTGCAAGAGGATTGAGGACAACAATAATGTGTTGTGAAGCCAATTAGACCAGACTACATGTGTCCAGTGGACACGTGTGCAAAATGGACAGCTATGTATGGGGCAACATTTATTTTGGGGAACAGATTGCCATTTTTTTAAGGTGAGAGTGGGATGTTGGGGAAGAATAGTAACTATATTTGGGGAGGTAGGTTGGGTAGGAAGACAGACAAGACAGCATACGGTGGCAGTATATGACACATGTGGGGGGTAAACACCTTGGATGGGGAGGGGTGTATGGAAATTGGAAGTCCATGAGCTCCCATATGGAAACAGTGGGACTTAGGTCCCCAACCATGGGCAGTCACCACTGCACCTTCACGGCCCCGAAGGTGGCTGTGCTGGGGGCTGAGCAGGAGGGGCAGGTTGAACCTCTAAATGTGTCACGAGGGCCTCAAGGTGGTGTAGCAGATCCCCCAATTCTCTGTGGTGCTCCCTATGCAACAGACCCTGGACCTGACTTCAGGTTACAGGATCCTGTCTGTGCACGCTCCCAGGGGGGATAAGCACCATCCTACTAAGGTGGTTCCACCTGAGGGTAGTGCAGGACCCACAGATGAGGAGGTCCCGGGTTGTGTCCCCGCATGCTGTGGCCTGGTGCCATGGCCAGATGAGGTGGAAGAGGTGGTTCTTCTGGGAACAGCATTCCCAAACATGCTATTGTGTTGCAGTTTGAGAACATATGTGGGTAGTAATAGTCAACACACTCCAGGATTAGTTATAACACCATGCATAGATATTACCATAACCTAAAACATCAGATTTGGAACAGTTGCATAGCAAACAGAACGCATGCATATATGGAACCATAGTGGCCATTACAATGGCTTGCAGGTTACATTGTTAGCAACAGGCCACCAATGATAGTGTTTTAACATGGAACATGAACAGAAACACATTTCAATATTTGTTGCACAATAGGTTATATGCCCCAACAACAGGTTTGGTGTAAACATACCCATTGAGTTGTGTGTTCAGATTATTGTTGCAGATATGGTGGAGGGAACAGAGAGATGTCAATTAACAACTATTATAGCCTTGCAGTATGAGGTCATTAGACCCTAATTATGTCTTCCAGGAATCATGTCAAGAGGGTGTCTCCCTGCTCATACTCCACGGGAGAATGAAATACTAATCAACTACCTCGTGCATCACCGCAGAACCCTCTTTGGGCATATGGCCCATGATCTGCAGGAGAGGACTGCCCTGTGAAATGAGCTCATACACAGGGTAAATGATGTTGTCCTGCATAACTGCAGTTATGAGCAGGTGTGACATCTTTCCACTGACCTCCTCCACCATGCCCGTCAGCATGCTGTTGCAGTTAGGAGGGTCCAGCTAGCCACAGATGGGGGTCATGCCATCCAGCCCCCACTGACACATGCTGAGGAGCTCCACACCTTCCTTGGGGCACCTGCCCCCCAGCCAATTCAAGAAGCTGATGATAGCATTGTGGAGACAGGTGCTACCCACACAATGGATGATGACAGCACAGGTAAGGCCCCAGGGCACATTAGTAGACCACTGCTGCTTATCCATCTTCATATGTAAAGTATATTCATGCATATGTCAGATAACATAGTCTGTTGTTGCAGTGTAGTAAAGAATAGACGTACATAATGTGTAGTATTGTGGGTTTGTACTGTTGATGTACTGAAATGCTGCTCCCACCCTGTACCAATGCCACAGATGTGGCTACTGACATCACATCTGTCACACAACTATGTAGGTCCCTCTGATATACCTCTCAGACAGAAGCCTGTAGCTGGTGAATATGGCATTTTTTTGTTCAGGTTTGCCAATACATCGGCCATGTTATAGCCATGGTATTTGCCAGGCACACATTTAACACACCTACCAGTAATGCATGCTGTACATGTTCACTTATTGTTGCTGTTAAATGCACTGCATCACAGTGGTCACCATGGTGGCATATCTGAAGGGTATGTAAGAGTCTTGCAGTATAACTAACAGCCTGCCAGTGCAAGATGTGTGGACAAAGAAGACCATAATGGTAGGACAAATGGCCTACAGTAGGGACATGCCCGAAACATTACCCTTATACAGTGACTACAACAGTGTATATACCACTATTACAATGGCAACTGTTACAGATCTACACAACGGCATATCACAATACCACATTCCACAACTTTTTCAACCTGTAATGTGATCCTAACATGAGCAATGAATGTGTAATATAGAATCCTATGCTAGGACAACAAATATGGGGAATACATACCTTAACACACACGGGAAGCATATGTGTACACACACTCCAATTAACATATTGTGGAAGCAACTTTTGAGGTACTGAAAGCATTCACTCTTTTTGAGTACACACCTTCCATCAAGTACAGGTCCTCAATGTCACACCAAGTAATAGTCTGCTGTACAAGAAGTATGTCCATGACATTTGTTCACTCACCTGCAACAGAGGCAGCCGTGGCTTGCACACATCTTATAAACCATGGAATGGATCTCATATCCAAAAGGTAGCACTCAGGAGTGGGAGACGTAACCTTACCTCACCATTGCATATACCATGGCTAACAGTGCAGACAAGCATGTATGTGATGAAGTATGGGACAACATTAATGTAGAAAATAAACAGATGCCCATCCAAGACAGATGGCAACACATGTTGCAAACTGGTCATGGAGGCTGCCCAGAAACATGCAGCAACACTGAGGGACTTGCAGAAATGTCTAGCAAGTACTGCCTGTGCAGTACCTGTGTTGATAATTGCCTGGACTCTGCATAAGTGTGGCCTATGGGTTAGGGTAATCAGATGGAAGAGTTGTTCCACAGGAGACATCATCCAGGGCTCTCTACAGGTAGCATATGCATAAAATCAAGTCTCCCAAAGGCATGTGTTGCAAGGTGTAATGGTGTACTGAGACTAAGGCTGAGACCAACAGACAGTATTAATAAAGATACATGTGCTGCACAAACAACACCTCACTCCACCTCAGGTCCACCACCTCCATCTGTACCTTGGTGGTGCCAGTGTACACCTTTAGGTTTGCTGTTCTTTAGCAGGAACTAGGGCAGTAGACATGGTGTTCTGAATTTGGGACACTGCAAAATGACACTCATGTGTGGCCCATAGTTGTCAAGCATCTGCAAAAAGGCTGAGGATGGGGAGGGGTGTCATCCTGAAACACAACAGTGAACTGAAGCATACATACAAAGCCCACTAAGAATGGCTATATCTGAACACAGTCAAGTTTATGCATTGTGCCAGACATAACCCTGACTCCACAGCAATAGTGAAGGCACTGTGTGACCTCCAAGGGTTGTGCACATGAGCTGACCTTGCAATCTGGCAGAGTTGGGGGACATTTGTAGGGCGGACTGACCAAATAACGGCAAGTGAAGATGGGCCATGCTAGTATACCCCTTCGAGGAATAGTGACTGATATAGTTCACTTAACAGCTGCTGCAACAAACCAGCATGTTAAGGGTGTGCACACTTATGCAACCCACATATTGTTTGCATCTCAATAAGCATCTGCACAACTAACACATTTGTTTGATACTGCATTTAATTGCACAGGTCATATGTCACATATCTGGTGTGTGTAATGTTAACATATGCAGTATTGTGGCCCCATTGCATATCAAGGAAGAGGGTGGTATGTCAGTAAGGGTGTTTACACTCCTCATAGCCACAGTAAGCTTTGAAGGTTGTCAGTGTAATTGGATTTTATTGCTCATACATGCACTGCTGATGATGAGATCTGCAAATCAGATATCAAACATTCAATATTGACACCTGTCAGACAAACACATAGGGGCTGTGAACAACAGCCTCTAGGCATCTTTATGTAGGGTTTTTTGCAACTACATACAGGTACTGTAATTTGAGATCATATTTTTTGCATTTGGGATTTATATCTTAATATATAACATTTATGCCTGGAAATCGGTGTTAAAGGTGGACCTGGTTGTTGGATGAGTTTCCTGAGCTCTGGCAATGGGCTCTAATATCAGTGTGGTTATTGTATGAATATATACTAATTTTTTGAACTCAATAGGACTTGGGAATTTCATATTTCTTGACATACTTGATTTATTTGTAACATTTGGACATTGGAGTCTATATTACATATTATAATCAGGCTCTTGTTTGTAATCATTGGGCATTAACTGTTGCTGTTTTTTGCATATATATTATAGCCGTTCACATACGTTTGGGTTGTGCAACAACTTACTTTGTTTCTCTTTTTCAGACAAAGCAAATTGGGAAACATTGAACTTGGGCATGAATATCTTGTATTGCACTACTGCTGCTCAGGTGGCTTTTCAGTTATTATTAAACCAACGGATTGGCTGGGTGGTGGCATGGTTATTGCTCACTGTCCCTTGAGTGGTGATGAATGTCAACTAAGGGTATACTAATTAGTCCTAACATTTGGAGTGAGCTGTTATGTTTTTTCATTATTAAGGGTAGAGACGAAGGTCGGCCGTTATTACCTTTAATTAAGAGTGCCAGAATTTGACCTCAAACAGCTCTATTTTCCTTTTTTTGTGTGTTAGGTGCATCTCTTTACTTTTAATGGTAAAGACGAAGGTTGGCCATTATATTTTCTAACTCAGAGTGTCAGTTTATGATCTTGAATAGCTACAACTTTTTCATTTGTGGGAAAGAACACTCAGCCAACCAGAGGTATATCCTCTATATGGATTTCCTTTTCAGCTTTGATAATTGATATCGCTATTAGTGGTGCTTTCGAATACATATACACACTGAGTTATTAGTGTATATTATTGGCAGTTATTCTTTATTAATCTAGGGATAATCTGGATATTCAACTTTCTTGATATTGTCAACCTTCTATTTATATGAACTAGGCTATAAGTTTTATTTTTTGTGATGTAACTTTTTATTTTTTCATTTTGTTTTTGTTTAGTTTTTGTCCTGTTTAAGTGATACATTCAGTAACTATTTCTGAACTCTTTATGGTTGATTATTATACATTTTGATTGTATTAATAGCTTAGTTTGTGATATACAAGGATAAGATGGATCTGTTCAAATTATTAGAGGGTCTCTCTGCAGATTGGCATGAGCTGGAAGTTTTTGGGTTGAGACAACCAGGTTCAGATAATTCAACCATGGGTGTCACAGACCCTGACAGTCTTTGTGGCACATTCTTTCAGAAACTTACCAAAAATATGAGAGCATTAAGGTCTAACATTTGACATTTGAAACTTTTCAAGGCCTACAAATTTAAGGACATTACCCCACGTGGGCTAAGGGTTCAGATTCAACCTTTAGCAAGCCAAGTGGATGACAAGTTATCACAAGATTGGGTTCAGGCCCAGCACAAGGCATCTACGTCTTTCATAGATGCTCTTATTTTGTATTATGAGAGAATTATTGATCAAAGCATTGGGGAAGTTAGACATAATTGTGATGAGGCAAAATGTTATGAAGGGGAAACTTTTTTCAATAAACATCTTAGTTCATTGGTTAAAGATCGATCTTATTTAGAACAGCAATTTAAAAAAAAGAAGATGCAGAAGTTTAACCATGACATCTCAGATTATGATAGAGGGGAAACCTTTTGGTATACAAAAGAATGTCACATTCCAGGACCAAGGTTACAATAAACAGGTTAGTAAAAGGAAAGGACCCAGGTCTATATTGAGGAATAAGGGGAATGGTCATGGTGGTACCTCGGGAGATGACTCTTTGTCTGCCACTGATGTAGAGCTGATTTCCATCCAGGAGTCACCCATTGCTAAGAGAAGGCCTAGTACTGACCCTTTAGGGGGAAAAAGCACAGAGGGGGTAGAAAACATCAAGCAAGTAGGCAGTATTCAACAACTTTTGGACATGATTCTACCCCACTAAATGTTAACAATAATGTGCACAATATTTATTCTCAGGCTTTGTCTGATATTGAAATAAACATACTTAATAAGGGTATTAATTTTGTCCCGTTTTTTTTTTTTTTATTTTGTCAATGAAGATGCATTGTGAATGATGTTAATGATTTTTGTAGAATACTGAATCTTAAACTATTTTTTTCAGGTACTGACCAAGCTCAAAGATCTACTGGTTTTCACTTTCGTAAATCCAATTTTATGCCACCCCTGGACAAACATGTTTCAATATTCAAAGAATGTGTCCTCAAAGATCTACATTTTAACAAAAATGTACATAGTAATATTAAACACAATCTTACTAAACAGGAACAACAGGCTTTGACCAAACTCAGCAATAACAATGACTTGGTAATTTTACCAGCAGATAGGGGGGGGGGGGTTGTCATCATGGATTGGTTCATGTATTTAGCTGAGGCTGAAAAACAACTATCTAATGGCCAATTCTACATGCACATGCCACTGGATGCAACATTTAAATTTAAAAAAGAGATTGATCAATTTCTGAAACTGGCCCAGGAGGAAGGTGTCATTAATCAAAAAGTGGGATTTCAACTTACTGTACCTGACCCACAATCTCAGTATCTATACTTACTGCCCAAAATACATAAACATCTAACCCAACCACCAGGGAGACCAATTGTATCGGGCAGGGGGTCTTTGACAGAGCCTTTATCAGCCTTTTTGACTGAATATTTACAACCATTAATATCTATGGTTAGAGCAAGGATTAAAGATACCAAACAGTTTCTTCAGATCATCACCAATACTCAGTCAGATCCTGGTTGGCTGATGTGTACATTGGACGTCACCACCTTATATACTAACAACTCCCATAGGGCTGGTCTAGAAGCTATGCATTTTTCATTGGAAAAGCTGACATATACACTCCTGGGTTTTATACTTTACTAGTTTGTCTAATGGAACATGTTCTAGCAAAGAATGTTTTCTATTTTCATGGGAAATGCTATTGGCAAGTTAGAGGGACTGCCATGGGGGCTTCTTTTGCCCCCATTTATGCTGATTTGTTCATGGAGTACATCAAAGAACAACTTATTTATGATGCCAGCCACAATATATTTTTTGAAGAATTGGATATCTGGCAGCAGTACTTGGATGATTGTTGGATGGTGTGGAGTGGAGATGTTACTTATGTACAAGAATTTGTACAATATTTAAATGGGAATAAGTGGGGTATTCATTTTACATTGAATTGGGATTACAATCAAATTACTTTCTTGGATGTGAGCATCATTCGTGAGAGTGATCATACACTTAGAACAGAAGTTTTCTGTAAATTTCCCCAATGAAATACCCTGCTTCATGCAACAAGTCATCATCCTCGACACATCATCCACAACATCCCCAAGTCCCAGTTTTTGCAGATTAAACGCATTTGCTCTACTGAGCAGGTGTTTTCATTACAGCAACAGGACTGAACCAACAGGTTTCTCAGTAGGGGCTATCTTGCTTACAACATAAATAAGGCTTGTTCATTGGCATCAGAACAATCCAGAGATAATCTATTGCAGTATCAACAGCCCCCTAACACTTTGGGCAGGCATTCATCTCAACCCATATGCCTGGTCACCTCTTTTGGATGCAATATTAACAAATTTAGACAAATCATTGACAACCATTGGGATATATTACTGGCCAATGAAAGGTTATCTGAATTATTATCATCCCGATGTTTATTTTCCTGTCATAGAGGTTCCACACTCAATTTTCACTTTGCCCATTACAGTCATTCATCCCCTTCCAATACACAGCAGCTGACTTTATTTGGTGACAAGTTGGTGGGTAGTATCCCTTGTGGTCACTGTTCTGTATGTGCATATGTTTCAAAGACTAAGGAATTCACCAGCAGTAACACCTCTAAGTTATATCAGATTCGACCTTTTGGTAATTGCAGCAGTGACTGGGTCATTTATTTGGCAGCCTGTTTTTGTTCCGCCTTTTATGTGGGACAAACTTCTCGGCCACTGAGGTTTCATATAAGTGACCACCTCAGTGACATTAGAAACAAAAGAATGTCTAATTCATTATTTAAACATACTATAACCCATGCCACTGCTAGATTCAATTTTACTATTATAGATAAATACCAGGGCAACGAGATGTGTAAAGCAGGATGGCATACCATTTTGGACAAAAAAGAATCAAGTTGGATTATTAGGCTAGGTGCTTTGTTCAAGCCTGGCCTTAATGAGCTTAACTAATTTTGGTATGAACCAATAGGAAGATGACTCTTATTATGTGTTTTATTATTTAAATGAATCATGGTTTATTGTGTGTTACAGCACTGAAGAAGGCATTACTTTTGCTGAAATCAGTTTGCTTTTTTTTTTGGAGTTGCCGCAATAAAGGATTATACATTCTTCTAAACTCCTTGGTGATGGACAAGTTTTTGTGTATAGCTGTGAGCAACAGAGCAAACATAACTGCCACACATATACACATTCAGCAATGGTATATACACTTGTGAGGTATGGTGCACAGTACATACTAGTGTGCTGAACAGGTGCACAGCAATACTGTGTACATGGGTGCAGTGTGTTCCAGGGGAAGGGGCATCACCTACTAACACAACTCATGCATCACAGAGATGTATAATGTCGGTAACAGGGTTTGAGTATAGCTGCAATGCATGCTGTTGAGTGCCATATGTCATGCATGTTGACTTGGGTAATGAGAGGGCTGTGTAATATCTTTGTGCCACCTCACCTGTAAGTGTGTGTGTGTGTGTGTGTGTGTGTGTGTGTGTGTGTGTGTGTGTGTGTGTGTGTGTGTGTGTGTGTGTGTGTGTGTGTGTGTGCGTAGAGGTAAGCAATGATGTACAGGTCTTAAAGTACGTTTTTTGTTTTTCCTTCACAGGTGGCGAGGTGGTTCAGGGTCCCTTCTGCAGGCAAACTGATGTTAGTGTCCATACAAATTCTGACAGTCATGACAGGTATGGTGAGGCACAGGTGGGATTGTTAGGGGCTGAAGCTGTACCATCTGTTGACATCCCACTGTTATCCACCCCATCCCTGCACACAGTAACACTGCGTATACATACCCCATCACCAGTGGCCATAGATGAGGGACAGTTGGCGGGTGGTGGCATGGGACAGGACAATGCGGTGACTGTGGCAAGTATGTCTGTACACAGCAGTCATAACCAGATGACTGGCAAGGTACCACACAGGCAGATGTACAGGGGTGCTCATAGGAGGGCTACTGCCCATCATGCCCCTGGCAGAAGTGCCACAGCAGGTGTCAGCAGATGCATGTTTTCGGCTGTCATAGAGGCAAGGGCATGTATGGAACATCATACCAGACAGAGTCTGAGGCTCCAGAGGGCTACTCATTCTGCTGTTATTGACAACATCCGTGCTCTTGCAGGTGCCCACCATTATTTTTCAGAGGTCCTGGATAGACCATTGGGTGAGATGGTGTGAATCCTCGACTGTGCAATGTCTGTTTTAGAGCATATGATGGGAGTAGGGTGACAGCTACATGGATGTAGGTCAGCAACACCAACAGGTGGAGGTCTAAGTGGATGTGCAACAAGTCACAGCTGCTCCCATAGTGGCAGTACCAGCACTAGCACCACAGGGGGGATGCTGTCCACACCATAAAACAGCAGGCCATGTGCACATGGCCCTGGCCAATCCCAACAGGAACCTGGATCCAGCATACATTTGTCATCATCAGGGGAGAGTACCATATCTGGCCTTGTACCTGGTAGTGCCCGCAGGCACAGTTCTCAAGTCTGTGGCCGAAGGCAGTGAACTGCACACCCTGCCATGTACAGTCTACAGCTGTCCAACGAATCCCTGTATAGGGCAGCCACATGGTAAAACTGTGAGCATACACACACACACACACACACACACACACACACACACACACACACACACACACACACACACACACACATATCACCAACACAGCTAAGGCACCTCCATACCTAGACACACCACATCTGCACAGCCCAATTAATAACAAACCCCCCTAACACACACACATGATGTCAACCAAATGGCTCAGCCTAGTTCTCTGGCAAGCCCACAACACACCCTGTGCATATGATGATACAGGTGCCACATCCCTGTCATCCATATCATCAATGCAGGGACAGGCTAATATGGTTCTGATGCACAGGGTGAATGTACTAAGGTGTAGCAATGTAATGCTGTGTAACATGTTTTCAGCAAGAAAGTTTAATGCTTACTTGTCAGGATGGGTAGCTGTCCAGCCATGATGCATTATAGCTGTTATTAACACTGACTGGTTGTGGTCTCCATAATGTATTCAGTTTGTGTTTTAGGTGTCTATGTGTCAGCAGGCTGTTGGTCTGCTGTTGTTTCCTACAAGGGGTATGGCACTGCGGTGACACATTGACTGTGTCATATCCTGGGTACAGTTGAACACAAGTAACAGGTCTATATAACAGTTACTGCATGTGCCACATGGCTGATAGGTCTGAGAGGTGTATACAGGTGAGTTCATGGTGGCTGATGTCAACAACCCTTCTACAGTGGACAATGGTAAGTGTACTGGGTGGCACACACTACATGTTTATGTATAACAAATACATATAGAGGCTTTGGTGTTGATGCAATACACAGAGAATACTGTATACATGGATGTACTTAATTTTGCAGTGAGCCCATTTTAGCCTATGTAATTCCACCAAGACAAAATAGGCAAAACATCACATCAGCAAATAATCAGTCTGCTAGTTTAATACCATCGACGATGGTACTTGCAGGGTATATGTGCCCTTCCCCAATGTAGTGCAGTCCTGGAGTTGGTAAACATAGGTGTGCTGTTGTGGGTGGCACAGCCCTCCAATTTGGAGGGTGTGGGGTGGTGCAGAGCCGAACATAGTGTGATTGATAACTACTTAACCTGTCAACATAAACTGTACAGTATTACAGCAGAGTAAGTGGGGGGGGGATACACACAACAATAACCCCAATGAGGGTGGCTGTGTCCACAACATTGACAAGCAACTATATATATAAACTTCAGTATCACTGTACAGCTATACAGTGGGGAAGAGGGCATTTACACATCTACTACTAGTTTTAAATGAATTTCCACAAGATGACTCCTTTGAAATGTTAGCATTTGCCAGTCAGTTCTCCAACAGATGACCTCCTGGGACATAGATTTTCAGCAAATGGAAGTAGATCCCTTCACATACGCACACACTTACTTGGCAACACTGAGAGCAGAACCCCTATCTAGATACTTATTGCTACTAATGTGTTTGGTCTTAATTGTACACAGCACACACCTTTTAGGATGAGGTGTGTCCAGAGCTTTTTGTTAAGTGAGGTACATCACCAGGCTTTGTACAGTAGGGTAATGTGGGATGTACTGGGTGTTAACGAACAATAAATAGTATGACATACTGTCATATATACATTGACAAACACATAACAGTCATAGACACATCTGAGAGACCTGGGTTTATCAGTGCTAACTACCTTGTCAGTGAGTCCATTCTGTTACAGATAATTTGCACACAGCACATGCATCATTGGGATGGATAGTGCAATAAGTTACCTGTATGGCTGATAGAGACAGTGGTCCTCATACAGTGAACCTTGGGACATGTACTGGGGGTACCATGGTGTAAAGACAGTATACCCAGCACCCACACCACACATTGTATATTTTACTCACTGAAACCCATAATAATACTCTGACATACCCACAATCACACATTGACAAGGACTGCAATACAACCCCTTGTCTATCTCATCAGGTCTACTACAGGGATATGCGTTTATTGCACATGCCACATGGATAGTAGGGTGATGGTTTGTCATGGCTCTCCTAATATCAGCAACATCACTATCCCTTATACTATAAGACCAGGTGGATTGTATTTGGAGAATATGGCCTCAGAATACTGAATCCTACAAATATACTCGCTTGCACACATACACACACTTGCCAGGACTCAGAGGGCAACCCATGACTATCTACACAGTTGTACTACAATTTTGTGCTGGTACTGCAAGCTCCAGGTAGCCCATGGTGGAAGAGTGTAACAAAGTACATTTAATGTCCATTACAGCAGCAGCCATTTCTAACTATGGCAATTGGGGGTATAGTGTGTGAGAAGGCCCTCAGGGTATTATCAACTACAGGTTTACAAACATGCAAACACTGTTATTCTCAGTAATGCACACTGACACATTTGTCAGTACTTGGGTCCATAGGTGCAGGTGTTCCTAGGTGTGTACCACAATATTGTCCATGGAGAGATGAAAAGAGTAGGGGATATGGGTACAGTGGTATCATGCCACCTAACATTTGTCATAAGGTCATCTATCAACTGATGCCACATGAGTGATCCTCAGGGTGACAGTTAAATGCAACATCTTTCTTTTGTAGAGGGCCAGTGAGGTGCACCAATTGACATGTATGCAGCATATATTACATAACATGGCCAGTGTCTGGGTTGGAGACCTGTACCCAAGCTTGTTCTGTTGACTGTGGGAGTCTGGTTGAGGTATCCATGGCATGCGGTGCATACAGGGTGGGGTTTCCTAGCTGTGATATTCATAACACAGCTGGGCTGACATGTCAGTGTCAGTCAAGTCATAGATTACCTGTAAGCAGCCAAGATGGATACCTGATATCTGCACATCTGTACAGAGGACATACAGAAATCAGATAGCCAATGGGTTATGCATTAGGATTAATGTTTTGACAGATAGACATCTGACACTGATAGGGATGCAATTACTACATAACAGAAGCCCTCAATGACATGTTCTATACACATAGTAGTCTAAAATTAATATCCACATGTCAGATCAATATCCAGTAGCAAATACTTAATAACACACAGCTCACACATCAAGAACACGATATTCAGTACTCAGAGTCCAGTTTTGCATGCAGGGGTGTATGGTTCCAGTACTACAATCTGCAATCTACTCTTACTTGGAAAAGCACTGTTAACAGTAGTAACGTAATGATACAATACATGCAAGTGTGACTGCATATAACCTGGGATACTACCCATGTATGAAACACATACAAATGGAAAAGATTGTTGTACTGGCCATATATACTTAGGTGTCCCATACAGTATACTTACACCCCTTGCTACTGTAATGACAGCACATGGAAGCATGTTATGTACATATAATTAAATACACTTATTTAAATATGACATTACCATGCTATTTCATCAGACTTGAATGTGATAGCTGGTTACCAGGGCTGAAACATGCTTAGCAGGTGTAAGCATTGCTTAAATATAAATGCTAAGCAGATTTGCGTACTGGTAAGCAAAGCATACACGTAAGCACCTTTTCATTTAACCATATGTTAGCAGCGCTTACCGTCTCTCAAACTCACCCAAACCCATTTAAAGCTGCTCAAAACTTCCTTAACCACTCTGTATCTAACAGTCCTTGTTCTGCCTAGCAACAAAATAAATTGCCCTTGCAGTTCTTGAACCCAGGATCCCGTACACTACAGTCACAGCTGTTAACCACTAAGCCGTCACAGCTGTGAAAATGCTTGTTGTTTTTTTTCCAATATATCTGTCAGTACACATACTGAATAGTAGTGAACAACTGCTTTGACTTCTACAATTGTGTAGTACTTGTTAGTGAAATTATTGTTGAATCAGTATGTTGTTATATCTAAATATATACACATATCAGATAAATACGGTGGGATACATCTGGGAAGGTATGTACAACAATCGTGTTTAGACATAAGTATATATATATATATATATATATATATATATATATATATATATATATACATATATATATTTATATTTATATATCTGTATATTGATATATATATATATATATATATATATATATATATATATATATATATATATAAATACATTTCCAACTACCCTCTGTGATGCTGTTTGTCAAACACCCACATGAAGTCCTGCTCACAGTGATGAAAAAGGGCCAACACCCACATGAAGTGCTTAGTTATAGGGGTGTGTTTCCATGCAATTGGCTATAGGAATGATATCACAGCTGTTCCACATGCAGTTAGCAAGTGGGGGACTGCAATTCATGCACAGGCCATCAGCTGATCATGAGCATTCCTTACAAAACTCAAACTGCTGCCTATGCAAAACAGATGGACTTTTCCACATCCACCAGAGAGGGAGGGAGAGAGAGAGTAAGAGAGAGAGAGAGGGAGAGAGAGAGAGAGAGAGATAAAGTAAGAAAGGAAGGATGTAAGAGAGTAAGAGCCAAGCATGCTTGTGTATGATTCATGGGTGGAGAGTGGTATTTGGGCATTATAGCAGTTGCCTATATTGTTTACTAATCCATACATCTGTCCATATAGGGCATGTGTATAAGGCATGGCATTCTCTTTGTGGGTTACATTTGCAGAAAATTAGAACCCATGGAATCCCCCTGATAGGCCTATTGTTTCCGGAAGAGACTCATTGACAGAACCAGTATCCCAATTCTTGGCTAAATATCTTAAACCCCTTTTAAAGTTGGTACGTGCCCGTATACAGGGCACAGTTGAATTTCTCCAGATTATTTCTGAGTCACAACTAGAACCGGGATGGTTACTTTGTACCCTAGATGTAACTGCCCTGCATACTAACATTCCTCATTGGGCGGGTATGGATGCTTTCGAATATTGGCTTTCCAAATCTGGTTTAAATGCGCCGGGATTTAATACATTATTATTAGGATTAGCTGAACATGTCCTTACCAAGAATGTATTTTTTTATCGGGGTGTCTGCTATCTACAAATTCAGGGGATGGCTATGGGAGGCTTCTTTTGCCCCTATATATGCCGATCTATTCATGGCTTACATTGAAGAGCAGATTATCTATGATAGTTCCCATAATATATTCTTGGAGGACATGGAAATATGGAGGAGGCATTTGGATGATAGCTGGTTGGTGTGGAGATCGGGTTCAGATTATCTTCAAGATTTTGTCAACTATTTAAATGAAAATAAGTGGGGAATTCAATTTACGGTGGACTATAGTCAGGACAGTATTACATTTTTGAATGCATTAGTCACTAGACAAAGGGACAATACCTTGGGTTCTGAAGTGTACCGCAAATACCCTGAGTATAATTCCTTTCTCCATGTCACCAGCTATCATCCCCCTCACATATGTAAGAATAATCTAAAGTCTCAATATATGAGGATGAAACCTATTTGTTCCCAGCAAACATCATATGATATATATATATATATATATATATATATACAGAGATGATCTTACCCCCCAGTTTTTGAATAGGGGCTATAACTTGGGACATATTGTACATGATAGGAATACTGTGGATTCTATGTCTAGGGATTCTCTTCTGGAATATAAAATCAAGCCTCAGGAACATGAGTCAGGTGTCTGTCTTGTTACAACTTATGGTAGGAATTCTGCTCTACTAACCAATAGTGTCCAATGACACTGGAATATTCTTTTGACAGATAGTAGATTATCTGATATTGTGGAAAACAGATGTCGGTTTTCCTATAGGAAGGGTAAAATCTGGGCTCCATTTTCAGTCATTACAAATGTGGACATAGTCAGGATAAATTACTGGTCCAATCTTCTTTAATAGGGGATCAATTGATTGGTTGTTATCCTGTGGTCATTGTGTATATTGTCCAAAAGTTTGTAAGACCAAGGAATTTAGAAGTAGAAACAGCAGTCAGGTTTACAAAATTTCTTGCTTTGTCAATTGTCAAATTTACTGGGTTATCTATTTGGCTACATGTAGTTCCTCTGTGTTTTATTTCAGCCAGACTTCACGTCCAGTACAATTTAGGATTACAGAGCATTTTAGCGATATAAGGCACCATAGAATAACCAATGCTCTCTATAAACACACTCCCCCGGATTCATGAATCCTCCGTGTAAAACTTAATAGGTCTTACTCGGAGGCTTCAGTTGAACAGTATGATGTCAGCGTGCCATGAATATTCATGAGGGCATGCTGACTCAACAGTAAGTCTTACACGGACTGGGTAGGAAAGCAGGGGGTGTGTCCGACTGCCGAGCAGTCTAAAGAACCACGCCCCTGCAAGGTTTGTAAAAGGAAAATGAAAGTACACAAGAGCGAGTCCGCTCAAATGTACTTGCACCCAACACCACACTCCCTGACATTGTAAACCTCCATCACAGTTATGAAAAGTAAAAAATTTATTTTATTTTTTTTAAATTCCCGAAATAGCTGCCCGTATTTGCGCGTGTGTGCGTGGGTCTGCCCATTGCTTAGCTGTAGTTAGCAATTCTGACATGGAAGAGCATAAGAAAGAATGTTTATGCAAATCACACTAAATAGCAATAGCATAATGGTAGAGTGTTCGCGCAAAGAAGAGGCATTCACGGTTCGAGCCCCACCACTCCCCTTCTTATTTGTTTTAAATCAGTACATGGAATAATACCTGACACATATGATTAAAATATCAGTAAAAAGCAGTGAAATGGCCAATGTATCAGTGAACAAAATATTAATTTTTTAAAGTATCCTGATACATAATTGCTTGCAGTTAAGCAGCACTTTACCCAGCACAATAGAGTTGCCCATAGATTAATAGCGCTTTACCCAGCGCAATAGAGTTGCCCAAAGTTTAAGACCGCTGTACCCAGTGCAATAGAGGTGCCCATAGCGAAATAGCACTTTAACCAGCACAATGTGTTTGCGCAGATGTGCGTGCCACGCCAACCAGTGCACCGTAGGGCAACATGGAGCAATGTAGAGCAAAGTTGCTTAAATGCAGCCACAACCCCTAGCCTGTCTGGACAGTATGAAAATGAAATGAATGACAAGGTTCAACCCCAGGACACTGTGCATCATAATCAAAGCACAGAACCACTAAGCCATGACAACTTAGGAGAAACAGCCACTGTTAACATACATATACTTAGTAATGGTAGATTAACCATTACTAAGCAGGTCTGCAGTCAGCCGAGAATTTTCAAAAACAGCCAATCACAAAAAAGTGTGGGAAATGCAGCATATTTAAGCCCCATAGGTGGAAATACTTGCCATAACTGATTGTAGTGCACATCTGCAGTTAGAATGGCTGGTGCAGGAGAGGGTACACACTTCTGAGCGCAACGTTGGGGCATCGAGGAGTCGAAATACATGGTTTGGCTCCTTGTCCACCGTCATGTGTAAAGACTCCTGCAGGGCCAGTTCCAAGGGACGGAGTACAAGGCAGAGGCTTGGAACCGGTTAGCTCATGACCTCACCAGTGTCACAGGCATTCCTCGGACTGGTGAGCAGGTCCGTCACCACCATGCAGACCTGAAGAGACGGAAGCAGGACCGCCTGAACCAATGGGTACAGGAGGCCCGTGGGATGCAGGATGCCCCACAACTGAGTAGGTAGCCATGGAATGCAGTATGTAGGAATTGATAATTGATTCTGTATAACGGATAGCTATGTCTCAATATCCCTTAATTTACTTTACAGCTGCAGGTGACTGTGCTGCGAATCAGCAAGCCTATGCAGATAGGCTGATAAGGCTGTGTCACCAGGCAGGTTAGTGATTATTCTGCATGTATTGTTATATAAAATAAGGGAGATAGCATGAAATAAAGTGTTGTAGTCCAATAATACAGCCATAAATGGTCTGAATAACTCCTCTGCATGTACTGTCAGATAAAAATGTCAGAGAGCCAGAAAAAGAGTGCAGTAACCCATTAAGAAAGGTAACATATGTCCGGAATAATATCTCTGCAGGTACTGTCATATAAAATAAGTGAGTGAGCCTGAAAAAGAGTGTTCTAACCTATTAATAAAGGTATAACATGTCTTGAATATGTCTTCCATATGCACCGTTATAACAAATAAAGGAGTGAGCCTGTGGAAAAGTGTGTAATGTCATTAATTAAGGTCTAAAACCCAGAGTGTGTCTGTGTCACTTAGTGTGAAATGTTGTTGTAGCCTTGCATTATACAAATAGTACTGTTTTAAAAAGTGCTGGCAACCCAGAATTGTGCAGTCCCATATAAAGTGGGTGATGGAAGTGCTAGTAGCTGTGAAGCATATATACAGTCCTCAACAGTCAGTTACTGGCTGGCATGCATATGTAACTCTGGCACACGAGTAGCATGTTAATTTGTTCCCCAGAAATGTGAGTGTGTGTCAAGAAATGCAGGGTTCTGTACAAATAGAAGTGAAAATGTCATGTGAAAACATCCAGATATGTAGATAAAGAAATATAAATGCAATCAAGGAATATGTAGCAGTAACATCTGCATCTTGGACAGTTAGTATGTCAGATATAGGTCAGGCATATATTGAACTAGCCAAACCCATTACACTACCTAATGCATGGTGGCAAGTGTAATAATACATGTAGGAGATATACACCTGCAGTGACTAGGAATGTAGTGTAGACTAAAAGTAATTATAAGATGTTAATCAAGTTTTTTTTCTACACCCTACTGTATGTGCATAAACCATGCAATTCCACACCTCAATGGGTATGTGTAATCTTAAATATTTGTTGGGACATATGTCTTATTGTTCTATAAATATTTGCATTCACGTTGATGCATGTGCCCTATTCAAACCCCACAATCATGGAGGCCTGTTGCTACCAAACATCCCTACATGCTGTTGGAATATCCACTGTCGTTCAATATATGCATGTGTTATGCTTGCTGTTCAACTGTTGGAACCTTGGTGTGTTGGGTTAATGGGAATATTACTGCATGCTGTTACAACTAATCTGGAATGCTGTTGTTTATGTTGTAATTAAACACACCTAATCACAGAATGTATGGGAAGGCTGGTCCCAGTGGACCTACCTGTACCTCCTCAGCTGGCGAGTGCACCTGGCACCAGCAGGTCCATTGCCCATCCTGGGCTCCCTTCCTCAGTTGGTCCTGTGCCACCTTCTGGTGGAAGCGCTGCAGGGGATGGGGCTCATCCCCCCCATGCAAGCGTGGGCAGAGAAGGGCCACCTGTCACCCTTCAAAGGGTCCGGGCTGTGGTGCGTAGGGAGATCCAGCGTTCAGTTGCTGATCCCCTACGCCAGCTCGAGGTGAGAGTGGCGCATCTCCTGAATGAGCCTGCCTGTCCTACGCAGCCCCCAGCACAGTCACACTCGGGGCTGTGAAGGTGCAGTGGTGACTGCCCATGGGTGGAGATCTCAGTTCCACTGTTACCATCTGTGGGCTCATGGGCTTGCAATTTCCAAACATCCGTCCCCGTCAATTGTGTTCACCCACCCCATGTGTCATACACCGCCCCTGTATGTGTCTTGTCTGTCTTGTCTGTTTACCTCCCTGAACATACCTACTTCCTCTACCTCACTTTCCACTCTCACCTGAAAAAAAAAAGGGCAATCCGTACCCACAAAAAAATTATGCCCCATACATAGCTGCCCATTTCACACACATGTCCAATGGACATGTAAACTGATAATTATAATTTGCAATACAACATACTTTGTTGTCCTCACCCCTCTCCCAGAGGTGGAAGGTTTCAAATTTCACTCAAAATTTATTGCATATGCACAGCTGTTGCTGGTAAAGAAATGGGCAGCTATGGACCTTCGCTACACCTGTCCTGCACATCCCGAGCTTGTTTACCTATTGTCTGTTCATCTTTGTGTCCCTTTTTTCACCACTTTCCTATCTCCCCATTTTCTTTTCTTTAAAAGAAATTAGCGCAGGGGTTAGCAGGAGTAAGCACTTTTATTTATTTTATTTATTTTACATTTGTTGACCGGGCTAGTCTGGCTGGATACAAGTCCATTTTCAGCAGAGGCCCGAGGAGAAAAGCTCCACTATATACTGGTACATTACATAAAATAGATTACTATATGATACAGCTTATAAGGATTCAAGAACAAATGTATGAGAGATATTCACACTATCGAAGCATTTTTTGAAAAATGTACAGTTCTTAAATTACAACAATTTTACAGAATATGTATAATACTTAACATTCTAAAAGTAGTGGAATCAGAACAGGAGTTAGAGTAGAGAGGAAAAGAGTGGAGGAGTAAAAGAGTGAAAAATAAGATAATTAGTCAGGTGTACTGCAGGAACAGAGCCAGTGGTTTTGGAAGTACAGTTTAATTTTCTGTTTGAAAAGAGGCGGAGATGTAGTCAGAGTTATGTCACTAGGTAGAAGATTCCAATTTCTACCTACTGTGTTAGTGAAAAGACAGTCACCAGCAAAGTTGTTGGACTTAATTGATCTGGCCATGAGTTTATGAGAGGAGCGAAGGGAGATGAGATTGTTATAAGGGATTAACAATTGAGAGAGAATTGGGGTGTTGTCAGGTTGATGTAGTATTCTATGGGCAGTAGAGAGTTGACGAATTATCAGGTAGTTTTGGAATTCAAGCCAGCCTAGTAGTTTTAAGTTAAGACAATGGTGGGTTCTGAAGGGGTTACCAGTGGCGAAGCGGGCAATGTTGTTGTAGCAAGTTGCAAGTTTATTAAGATTGATTTTCTTAAGGTTGGTATAAATAGGGGAGGCATATAGTAGAGTAGATAAAAGATGGGATTGGGCAATCTTGGTTCTAGTTGCTGGGGTTAGAAAAGGTTTAATTCGATATAGGGATCCTATTTTTCTGTTAACTAACTTGATGGTGTTGTTAATGTGTTGATCGAAAGAGAGATTATTGTCGATGGTTATTCCTAGCAGTTTTGTTGTCGAATCAGGTGAGATGACAGTGTCATTGTTTGAGGAGATGTTGAAGTTTAATGGGGGGGGTCCGAGTGGTGGGGGTGAAAAGGAGAAGTTTAGTTTTTTTGGCATTGAGTAGGAGGAACCGTCGAGAGAACCATGTTTCAACAGTATTAAATATATTTTGGGTAAGTGAGATCAATTGTAGTGGATGGAGCAAAACAAATAAGGGTCAAGTCGTCTGCATATTGAATGCAGGTTGCTTGTGGGATTGCAGAATGAAGATCATTAATGAAGAGGGAGAAGAGAAGTGGACCAAGAATGGAGCCCTGAGGAACTCCGATGGAAATAGGCAAAAGAGAAGAGATATGGTTTTCCCATATAACTGCTTGTTGTCTGTTGCTAAGATATGATCTAAACCATTTAATGGCTAGGTTATCAAAAGAGAGATTCAAGAATGTTTGTTAAGAGAGAGTGGTTGACCATGTTGAAAGCTTTAGAGAGATCAATGAAAAGAGCAGGAGAGAAGATTATTGTTGCAATTTTTGTTGATAGTATCTATAAAGGAAAGAAGGGCAGTGGTGGTACTGTGATGAGGTCTAAAACCATGCTGACAATTTGCTATAATGTTGTGTAGAGAGATAGTGTACTAGTTGCTGGTGAATACATTTCTCCATAATTTTAGCTAAGGGTGAAAGGAGAGCAATTGGTCTAAAGTTGGAGTAGTCAATAGAGTTGCCACCTTTATGTAGTGGAATAATATGAGAGACTTTCCAGATGTCTGGGATGGACCCCTCTTGGATAGTTATGTTTATGAGTATGGATATAGGGTATGCAATTTCTTTGGCTGCTTTTTGGAGGAAAAGGTAAGGGAGCTTGTCAGCTGAAGGGGTACAAGGTTTCAGTTTGTGAATGAGTCTGTAGATGTAAGAAGTAGATATAGGATTTAGAGAGAAGTTGTAAGAAGAGTTAGCTAGGTTATTTGGAGGGTAGTAGTTGTTGGTGTTCATTTGCCTAGCTAGGGATTGAATAGTTTCGGAAAAAAAAGAGTTAAACGCATTTGCAGTTAGGAGAAGGGTGTCTGGGTCGGCATTTAGTGGGGAAGGAGTTTTGGCTGTTCCTGGGGAGAAGAATCTATTTACTGATAACCAGAATTGTCTGGAATTGTTAAGATGAGTGTGCTGAAGTTCACAGTAGAATTTTTTTTTGTCAGAGATTATTGATTTTTTAGCCAGATTTCCAAGCTGGCGGAAATGAAGAAAATCTGGGCTGTTTCTGTGGCATCTCCATTTGGTCCAAACTTTATTTCTAGTGAGGATGAGTTTTTTAGTATCTTTGGAAAGCCATGGGGCTGTTTTTGACTTCATTCTAATGGAACGCTCTGGAGCATGTTTATCAAGAATGGATAAGAAAGTAGTATTAAAGAATAAAACTGCATCCTCAAGAGGAAGTGTTTTTAAGGAATTCCAGTTACATGTGCTGAGTTCAGCTTGAAAAAGGTCTATATTAAAATGCTTGGTAGAGTGAATTTTTCTTATATTTGGGACGTTTACACAATCTGACTTTTCTCTAGTAATATAAGTTAGGGAGTGATCACTGACATCGTCTGGCATGGTACCTACTTTATATATTTTGTTAACATTGTTTGTGAGTATCCAGTCTAATATACTCTCTCTCTTACTGTGTTTATTGAATCTAGTAGTTGAGGTGATAGTTTGGGAGAAACCATGTAGGTTAATATGAGAGGAGGGATTTTCAGCATTAATAGTATTCCAGTCTATGTTAAAGTCACCTAGAATTATAGTTTCTTGTGGGTAGGTGGTAGAAACCCAACTAAGAAAGTCTTCTAATATAGGAATATTGTTACATGGAGGTAGATACATGCATATGATATAAAGGGCTTTTTTAGCATTTAGTTGGAATTTAGTCATGATGGCTTCTATTTTGCTATCCTGGTTTGGACATGTTGGTAGAGTAGTGATGTTAAGTTGATTTTTAAAAAGGACTGCTTCTCCACCACCTTTAAGTTTTGATCGGTCATGTCTTACTATATTATAACCTTGGGGTATAATCTCAGAATTTTTAGTGCCTGATTTTAGCCAGGTTTCTGAGAGGCATAGAATGTCAAAAGAATAGGTGTCTAGGAGGGCATGAAGGTAGGGTATTTTATTGTTTATACTTTGAATGTTAAGGTGCCCTATGAGGAATTTATTATTGAGATTAGAAGAGCATAATTGAGGGGAGGGGTAAGCTGGGCCTGGGTTGGGGTGGATGTCACCATCTAGTAAGGTAGGATTATCTAGCTTGGTTATGATGTTACTCTTTAGAAAGGTTAGAAGTTTAGTTTTTTTATCTGAGGGTAGGATATAGGTGAGGTGAGACAGTCTGTGAAATTTAGGAAGATGATAGTTAGGGGTGGATTTAGCATTAGAGTATGATGTGAAGGTGTATATTGTCGAGGTCTGTTATTGTGTGAAGTTAGGCTGGATGTTAAGTGAGTTTTCAAAGAAGGTAAGATGGTAAGTAGAGAATAAGGTGGTTAAGAGTAGGACTGATAGAATAAGAAGAGTTGGAAAGCAGGGAGTCATTATTTAAAGAACTAAAGAAAAAGTGAAAAAGAGAGAAAGATATAGGAGGTAAGCTATAGGGGGGAAGTATGCCTGTTAGGAAGGTTGGGGGAGAACTACAGCATACTATAGGGTATAAAGAGGGATATGACTGGTGAAGAGAGTGGAGGGATAATAGAAGAGATATACAGGAAAAGAGGAGAAAGGCTAAATATTAAGAAAGGTAGTAGGGAAGACAAAGAGGAAGAGGTAAGAGTAGAAGGGGTGTGTTGAGGGGTGGGTTAAAAAATGAAAGGGAAGGAGAAGGATAGGCTAGTAGGGATAGGGGGTGTGGGTGGGGAGTTATAACAATAGGATCCCTGGGGGTGGGTCGGAATTGGGGGTAGGGAGGGGAGCGGAGTGGGCCCGCAGGGCGAACGGAGCGGGTTGAAACCACAGAAGAAGAGATGAGAAAGGAGACAATCAGAAAAGCAGGTAAGTAAGATAGGATAGGTGAAAGTCTAGCAGGAAAGGGTAAGGAAAAGACCAGAGAGCAGCAGTAAGTTAAACAGTGTTAAATAATATAGAGTCAGTGTAAAGCATACAGAAGGAGGGCAGGAGGAATGAGAGAGGTAAGGAAGAGAAAATGCAGGTTACAGATAAGAATTCAGTATAGATTAGAAGGCGGCTAGATAGGCAATAGGGTAGAGAGTAGAGGTTATGGAAGAAAATAAGGACAAGTGATAAGCTTTACAGCCTGAAAAGGGCCAGTAGGAGCCAAAGTAGCAGCAAAGTAGTAGCCAGGAGAGGAGGGTATCTTACTATATAGTTCAGGTAGAAAAGATAGTGAGAAGGGGTAAAAACTGGGATATGACAGTGAGGAGGCAGAGGGAATAAATTAAGGTGAATAGTGGCAGGAATAAGAAGTGTGTACAAAAAAGGGGGGAGGTAAGGAACGAGAGGTAGCTGGCTGTTGGAGGCTAGAGCACTGGCAACTTTAAACTCTTTTTAGGGGACCCAAACAAATCAACAATATTGGAGCCCAAACATACTTTCTATTCCCAGAATGGACAGTGTAAGTTGAGGCAGTCAGAGTTGCATTCACTGTAGGAATGGCCAAGTTCTTCAGACACAAGTTAGGAGTAGCTTAGGGCAGGAGTAGAGCTAGAGCTTAGAGCTTTGGGGAAAAAGGAAGGAAGAGATAAAGAGGAAAAAAAAGAGAGACAGTGTTAGCACATGTATTCAGTTAAATAGCATGAAATCAACAAATTAACCAACAGTGGTAGTCTAGTAGATGTAATAATCAAACTAATACAGAGAACTAGATAAGACATTAAAACAAGGTAGCATATTTGTCCTCTTTCTTGTGAATAAGTAGCAATACAACAGTCATAAAAACATATACAAATCCTTTCAGAGAGACAGTAATGGAAGGCAGGCCAGGTACTATATATATTTAGTGCAGGATAATAGCTAGGTTAACCTAATATAACTAGAGAGTAGGCAATATATTTTCAATGAAAGCAGTAAAAACAACAAAAGCAGGAACATTTAGTTCCCAGTTGGAGTCAGAATTGATGGCCAGGCTCCTCCAAAAAATGACATAGTTATGCTCATACAAATAGACAATAGCAGTATAGTAATTGCTAGTCCCAACCAGCAGTAAAAATGAGGTCTTCAGGTAGTCTGGGGAGGGATATGTACAATACAAATGGCAGGTAGAGAGCTACTATAAGAGTGCAAAACTCGTATAACATTAAGGCTATGTTTAGTTAATATAGCTAGTGGACCAAATTTCAAAGAAAATGAGTAAAAAAGGGAAATCCCAACAATAAATTAAATTTCACTAGAGGAGGGAGATAAGAGAAGCAAGACACCTCAAAACCACTTCCGCGCTAAAGCGCGAAATACAGTAATGCATGTTAAACCCTCAGTAAGGAGTTTAACTATGTTTGGAGAACATTGGCAGTTTAACGTCAGAGAAAAATTAAAAATAGTGGAACAGCAGTGTCATCTTCAAGACGAACTGCTGTAGTAAGTGTCTTACCTAAGGTTTAGTAACCCGAAAATACCAGCTATACACCCCTTTAAACTAATACCAGCTATACACCCCTCTAAACTAATACCAGCTATACACGTGGGAGAGCTCCACATGAGTGGCGCAGTTTAAAAGGAGATGGTGCTACAGGTACAACAAACTGAGTAGATAAGCCTAAAAGTCTAAAGAGTAATTATACAAAAATCAAGCAGTGCATTGCTTAGTAAAGCATACCAGGCACTACAGTAATCATAAAGCTTTAAGCCAGGTAGCACATATAAAATAAGTAACGCTTTGATAAATCACAAAAAGCAAGGAGGTGCAACCTAGTTTGAATACACCTAGCAATTAGGTAAAACCATCACATTGAAAAATTGAAAAACTTTCTGTAAACCTTATGCACAAAGAGAAATAGCTTGTTTTGTCATAAAAAGGAGAAACAGCAGTTTAATATGAACAGAGTAAGTGAGCGTTGGATCACTAAAGCAATCTGAAATAAGAAAATCAATTCTTTGCGTACACAGTGATTAATTCCTCAAAGTTTTAACCAACGCTAAAGCGTCCTTGTAAAAATACCAATACAGTAATCTTCAACAAGATACAGCAATGAAACCCAGGTTATGGGCAGCAATAAACATACATTTTTAATTAAAAATGGTATCTCCGTTTGGGTAAACCTACCAGAGCAAGCCCGCAGTAGAGCAGCCACAGCAGCCAGGGACCCAGAGAGGTTCAAGATGGTAAGGGGAGTGACGCAGATACAGGAACGGGTATAAGTAAACTCACCAATGATAGGGGCGGGACAGGAGCAGAGCAAGAGTGGTATAGGAGTGGGTGGGTGGAACTAAGTAGAGACGGGGAGAAAAAGAATGAAGGTCTGGGAGAGAACTGGTAAGATAGTCCAGAGAGTAAAAAAAAGAAAAAATATAGAGGTAGAACAGATAGTGATACGCTAGAAGGGTCGTAGACAAAGAAGGAGAGATAAGAAACAACAGAAGAAGAGATGAGAAAGGAGACAATCAGAAAAGCAGGTAAGTAAGATAGGATAGGTGAAAGTCTAGCAGGAAAGGGTAAGGAAAAGACCAGAGAGCACCAGTAAGTTAAACAGTGTTAAATAATATAGAGTCAGTGTAAAGCATACAGAAGGAGGGCAGGAGGAATGAGAGAGGTAAGGAAAAGAAAATGCAGGTTACAGATAAGAATTCAGTATAGATTAGAAGGCTGCTAGATAGGCAGCAGGGTAGAGAGTAGAGGTTACAGAAGAAAATAAGGACAAGTGATAAGCTTTACAGCCTGAAAAGGGCCAGTAGGAGCCAAAGTAGCAGCAAAGTAGTAGCCAGGAGAGGAGGGTATCTTTCCATATAGTTCAGGTAGAAAAGATAGTGAGAAGGGGTAAAAACTGGGATAGGACAGTAAGGAGGCAGAGGGAATAAATTAAGGTGAATAGTGGCAGGAATAAGAAGTGTGTACAAAAAAGGGGGGAGGTAAGGAACGAGAGGTAGCTGGCTGTTGGAGGCTAGAGCACCGGCAACTTTAAACTCTTTTTAGGGGACCCAATGGGAGCCAAACAAATCAACAATATTGGAGCCCAAACATACTTTCTATTCCCAGAATGGACAGTGTAAGTTGAGGAAGTCAGAGTTGCATTCACTGTAGGAATGGCCAAGTTCGTCAGACACAAGTTAGGAGTAGCTTAGGGCAGGAGTAGAGCTAGAGTTTAGAGTTTTTATTCCCAGAATGGACAGTGTAAGTTGAGGCAGTCAGAGTTGCATTCACTGTAGGAATGGCCAAGTTCTTTTAAGCGGTAGTAAGCGGGTTTAAGCGAGTGTGTGCATGTGTGCACTTAGCTAAGCATCGATAAGCATCGCACAAACCTGCTTACAACTGCTTAAAAGTGCCTTAGTCACTCTATGGAAGGGCCCTTATTCTGCTCAGCAGCAAAATTAAAGACCTCTGCCAGTCTTGAACCCCAGACCATTGACACAATAGACTGCATGAATTACCACTAAGCCACAGCAGATATACAAATAACTTGGTGCTGACATAAATATATCATGTATTACAATGAGGGAATGTAAATGGAAATTAGGAATGGTATAACACAAATCCTGTTCTGTGGGTCTTTACCAGCAGTTGTTGTGGAATTGCATGACATGGCTGTGAAAAGAGAACGAGCCATCCAAGCAGGGAATAATGTTACAATAGCACCTTACAAGCACCACACAATATCAGACCAGGATAAATACTGGCAAAGTTGATTAAGGCAGAGGCCAGACACCCCAACTGTGACTGCTTTACAGGGATGTCCCTGATTTATAAACAAATGTTAGCTGTGCCCCACTGAATCACTCTGGAAAGTACTAACTTTAGGCAGACAAGTGTGGAATCACACATAATGAATAATCTCAATAGGTGAGAGTAAACACTGCTTGCACATCAGAAAAGGTGTAGGTATTCATATGCTCTGAGTCCCAAGAAAGTCTCAACTGCAATATGTCTGTAATATATTGCAGGTGTATCTAACGTATATGTACCTTTCACTGAGGCCATTCAAATACATACCTGAGAGTATCTGAGGCCTGGCAGAGGCAGAAACACACAGGCATATCAGCATTACTGCTGTTACACACTCTGCAAATAGCTTTGGAATGAGTTCCATAAGTATGCCCTTATGTAGGAGTACAACACAGAAATATCACAGGAAGTAGCCATGTACTGCTAACAACAAACTGTGACAATGCCAATGTGCCAGTGCTGAAAAGATTGGTGTGGTGCACAGACAAAGTATAATAGGCTAACCTCTAGATACCATCTGGATATGTCCACAGGTGGGAGCTACGCAGACAGACTACTTGACTTGATAGACTAACAGGTGCACAGCAATCCTGTATGTTCAGCAAGATAAACCTCACATGATAATAAAAAATGCTCTTTGCAGTTCTGCACCCCTACCCAAAGGTACAACACACCTGTGTATTCAGGCAAAAACCAGGGTGTAGGTAGGCATACTCAGTACTGAAATATGTCCAGTTGTGTTAAGCAGCCTGTGCTAATTGCAACACAAACAATCCACAAACTGTTCAGAGGTGAGTAACGTAATAATTACAGTATAGCAGTTCACAAACACTGCATGTGCCACAGGAATACAGTGCACTAACCACATTTGTATGGCAGTTAAATGTCTTATTCAGAAAGAAAGTACATACTCCCATATATCCTGTGTTAGCATTTGGAGGGGCGAGTACATGTCTACACTGAGAAGTGTGTACTGGAAGCAGCAACATTCAGGTTTGAGTACAACATGCATATCACTGGCTACAACCCTAGCTTCAGATAAGAGACATATACTAACCTTCTGACTGACACAATGGTGTCCAGAGCAAACAAGCATGGGCCCCACCTTGGAAATCTGAAAGGGCTACGCCTACCTAACTTAGCATTTTATAGCAGTGGGCTGCAGTCACAGTGAGTAATGCAATCAGCACACAGCAGGCTGCGTGCAATTACTGAATGGTGGGCAGCAATTGGTGCAGAGGCTGTCACATGCACAAGTGCAGATACCTAGAAAAGCAGGCTGTACCTGCTGTCCACACATGCAATAATATCATTGCAGGTACAGGGAGATAGAGAGCGAGACCGAGAGAGAGAGAGAGAGAGAGAGAGAGAGAGAGAAGGACACAGACAGAGACAAAGATAACAGAGAGAGAAACCGAGACAGAAACAGAAACAGGGGCAGAAAACCCAAAACAAACAACCAACCAAAAAAAAAAAAAACCCTACAAAACTGTAACAGATGGAGAAGGGAAATACAAAGTTAAGGCATGTGTAACTTATATGTACGTGTTGGCATGTAGTAGGTGTTCCTGAAGAGTACTCAACACACTGCAAATCATCCATGTGTGGCAGCAGTACGTATCTATCTGCATCTGCATATGTGCATAGGGCAAGGGACATACTGCAACTGTTAGTGAAGGGTGGACAGATATCTGTTGTTGAAGGTTATGTGCATATATCTATGTAGGTCGTAGTGTGTGGCATAGAAAACAGCATGAAGTGCTGATATATGTCATGTGCTGGTTAAACGCTGTGGGACTGATTTGTCAGATCTGCTGTGTTACAGCCAGTGAGGCCTGCTAAAGCTACATGGGCTGAGGACACCCACATGCATTCTGCACAACACTGTGCAATATAATCACATAACTGTACATCCCACAACTGTCGCATAACCGATATCCCCACCATGAAAGGTGGACTGTACATGTGCCTATATGTACATCTATGTGTACAGCAATGGATGTGTACATATATGTGTATAGATATGTATATATATATATATATATATATATATATATATATACATATATATATATATATATAGATAGATAGATAGATAGATATATATGTATATATATATATATATATATAGAGAGAGAGAGAGAGAGACATGGGGCCATATGTACTGCAACAGGTGTGTGGTGACCAAGGTATGGACTGTAGACAACTGTTGATACTGCAGTGCCATTCCTCCTTTCCAAAACACTGTACCCATTAACTACCACATAGGTAGAGATCTACCCAACACTGAAGGTGTGATAAGGGAACATGGGACACAGGTGGACAGTAGCCACCTCTTTGATAAAGACAGTGCCACACTAGACCTGTAATCTGTCTGTGTGGTATGTGTCATGACAGCAGGTGTATCATCTAGGGAAATATAGGTCAGTGTTCTCCTCTACTCATCACAATACCCTGTGTGGTATGTACCTCACATGACAACTACAGCAGGTGGAAAGGCCACAGACATACCTCACAGAGGGTAATACTAGCCGCAAACAGATGCCCTCTGCAGACTGACTCACAAAACCACATCTAGACTGTATTGCATACCGGCCACACAGAGGTGACCTCTGCCGGACATACAGAGGTATGTCACACCCATAGCTGAGTGACAACCACCATAGCAACATATCACAATCCCTCCGGGATACACGCTCTAGGGCCCTAAACCTCGTCAGCTCACTAAGCAGCACATGCTGGAAGGACAGGTTCCTATCTCAGAGATATGCCATATACTCGAATAAACCACCTAGCAGTAGCAAACAAGGCTCCTCATTAGCATTTGTCATAAATACCCCTGATGATTGTTTGGGAGATTGGTAATACACCCCAGGAACCCCCTCTGTGGTTATGGTTGACAGGGGCAAGTGAAATCAAAGTACATGTGTGTCAAAGGCCAGGGTAGCATATGGCTAGGCTGCCGTAGGCCCTAGGGCCAATAGCATATAACCTACCTATGACAGTATGCACTCACACATGTACTCAATGCAATACCTGCTATGTGAGGTTGAATAAGTGTAATGCTGAATGTGTGCAAGGTCTGTAAAGGTGTGATAGGTTAGTGTGAAGTTGTATCTGACATGGTAGTGTCTATCCTAGCTGTGACACCAGGGGAAAGATGTGTATTGTACTGTTAGGCAGACACAGTAGTATAGCATACGATGTGACATAGTTCCTTGTTGACGACCGTGGTGTCTCATTGTAGGCTAAAGCAATACATGTATGCTTAGTAAGTGGTACTGCTGGTGAATCCAACTCCCATAGGAACTGTAGTACTACCTGAAGCTGTAGGCCTAAACAGCACAGTATGGTGTGTGTTCACATTGCTTGGAAACACTGTCTTGTGTGTTTCCTGTAGTCTGCACAGAGGACAAAACTCAGGCATAAGGGTCTGTAAGTAGTGGCACACAGTGCTGTATGGTACACAGGTAATGCTCATCTGTGTTGGCATACAGTGGTGCATTGTATGTTTGTCTGATGTGTGTGTAATTGTGCCTGTACCATGGCTGCAATCATATGTGTGTTACAGGGTATACGTGTGTATCCAGCAACATATATACTCTGTTACAGCAGTATGCCATCTATAGTAACAACTGTACACATATGTTAGGCAGGGCTATGGCATCAATGACTAGGGTGGTTGACTGGCACTACTGTAACTGTACTTTACATTCATTGCAATGGATGACATCTCTGTTTTTGCATTGGCGTGATATATACCCTGTGTCGATTTTGTGCAATGTGTCACAAAAAGTGTGCTGGGTGCTGTTGTATGGTGGTGTGATATATGGAATATGCCAGGCACTGTTAGTCAGTTGTGGCCTGAGAACAAATAAGTGGTAGTGAATGTGTGTAACCCCTGATAGAGAAATGGATGGTATACATGTCAGTAAAGTGATATCTTTGGTTAAAGGTTTAAAGTGTGCCACAGGACTCGCTCACACATATTGTTCATGTCGTTTTCAGCCAGATGGCCCACCAATGCAACCCATCGTATACAGCAGTGGAGGAAGATGAAATTGTCCAAAGCCTGGTGCAGCAGTACACTATTCTGTTTTCCCAAAGCAGCCAACACCAGCAGGAGTGGACTGCGCTGTGGCAGGATCTTGTTCGTCGGGTAAATGACATAGGCATGCATAACTGGACATATGAGCAGGTACGCCATCACTGCAGTGATTTAATTAGACATCTCTGGTGGCGTGCATCTGATATCCAAAGACAACAACTTGCCGCAGGTGGTGGGGTGGCCATTCACCCCCCCCTCACCAGAGTGGAGGAGCTGCTCCTAAGCATGGTGGCTCCTGGACAACAGCAGCAACAACCTGTGGCATGTGTTGTCATGGAGGCCAGAGCCACCCAGCATGTTCACATGGAGCGAGCAGGTAACATGCCCTATCTGTAGACTACAGTTAACAGTATTGTTAGATTATGTCTACGTGAGATGTGTACTGTGTTTAGCAGTTGTGCTGCCTAGTGTCATGCAATACTGATATTTGGAATATTATCTCTACACCTGTGACTGTTGACTGTTGTTCCACTGTAGTTTAGCATACCCACTGTAGCAACACCACAGTTGTGGCCACTGACGAACTCTCTCATATTCTCGTAGGTCCCTCTGGTGTAACAGCAGGGTAGACAATCCATGCTGGTGAGTGTGGTATAACTGCAATGTTGGTAATGAAATGTGCATGTCATAAGTGAGGTGTAGGCCATGCACACATAACACACCTATGCATAATGCATGTCGTGCATGTTTGCTGTAAGACGTTGCACAGCTCAGTAATGTCAGTAGCTGCCTCAATGACATGCAATACACAGAGCATCAGACACAGTTGTGGCAACACCGTACTGCACATTGGATAGGCATAGTTGCTACAGCTGTACACAACTTAACACGTTTATTATACGCAGTACACAAAACATGCTACATATGGCATTAACACACACCCGCTGTAAGGTCACACTTCAGTATCCCACATGTCATCCACACACACATGATGTACCTCAGGGGTAGAGGCCTATTATGGGGCTGTGCAACACTCCTCAACACATAACACAGTCATGTTAGGCAATGCTCCCTATTGGGCACCTCACACACCCATGTACAAAGTGGATGTGTAATTGTGAACGTAGCCAAGGCACTGCAGTTCAGGTACAGCATGCTAGGCGGTGGTCTGTCACACATTAGTAGCCATGAGTGACCACAAGATGCATGATGATGATGATGGCACATGGTACTACAGTCTACAGACTATGGTCAGGTTTAATGATACTAGTCACAAAACACTTTGTTCAAAATCCAGAAAGAGACCTAGATCCATTTTAAAATCCACTGATGCATCCCTTGCCAGTACTTCCAGTGATGAATCATCATAAACGGATAATGATGGTGGCTACCATCGGGAATCACCAAAGAGTAAGAAATCTAATACTAATACACCTTTAGACACTCACCAAGGCAACGAGGGGGTCGCAAACACAAACGCAGTAACCAATTCTATGGAGAATTTGATACGAACATTGTTGACGTAGCTCAGGTTGACTTTGATAATGTTTTAAACTTATCTGATGTACCATTAACAGATGCACAAACTATATTGTTGAATAAAGGCCTTGGTTTTATTCCGGGTTTCTTTAGTGATGAATATAGTATAGTAAATGATGTATTGTCATTTTGTCGCAATCTTAATCTTAAATTGTTCTTTTCAGGTGACACCTCTCATAGATCATCTGAGTTTAGATTTTTGAAATCTGATTTTCAACCACCCATGAACAAATACGTCTCCATATTTCAACAGACAGTCATTAAAGATTTACATTTTCATCATCATGAATCGAACATTTTAGGCCAAAACATTTCTGCCATGGAAAAAACTGCTATAGAAGAACTTAAGCAAAATCATGATATAGCCATTCTGCTGCAGATAAGGGTGGTGCTGTTGTGGTTATGAATACAGGGGATTATCTATATGAGGGCAAAAGACGATTGGCAGACCGTAGGTGTTACATGCAAATGTTTATAGATCCCACATTGGTATACAAGAAGGAAATTGATTCCTTCTTACAGACAGCTGAGGATCAAGGTATCATAACAATTAATGCTGTCAAACATCTTGCTGTCAAAGATCCACAAAAACAGATCTTATATCTTTTGCCCAAAATACATAAGTCTATTACTAAACCCCGGGTAGGCCTATAGTGTCTGGTATCGGATCATTAACAGAACCACTTTCAGCTTTTCTTACATTTTATCTCAAGCCACTATTGTCATTGGTCAGGGCCAGATTGAAAGACACGACACACTTTCTTCAGATAATAGCAGATACCCAACTGGAACAGATCTGGTTGATGTGCACACTTGATGTAAAATCTTTATACACCAGCATCCCACATTGGGCTGGTCTGCAATCATTACAATACTGGTTGGAAAAATGTGAAATGTACCCATCGGGATTCAATACACTGCTTATCTGCATGGCGGAACATGTACTAACTAAAAATGTCTTTTATTTCCATGGCGAGTGTTTTTTACAGCTTCAAGGTACGGCAATGGGGGCTTCCTTTGCTCCTATATATGCTGACCTTTTTATGGCCTATTTTGAGGAGTGTTTAATCTATGACTTATCACACAATATTTATATTGTTGAAATGGACATCTGGAGAAGACACCTAGATGATTGTTGGATGGTGTGGAAGGCAGATATTACATATTTACAAGAATTCATTCAGTATTTGAATGATAATGTATGGGGTATCGAGTTTACGGTAACATATGATTATAACACTATTAACTTCTTGGATGTTACTGTATACCGCAATGAGGATCACACCTTAAGTACTAAAGTTTTTCGTAAATACCCTCAATATAACACCTTGTTACATGCATCTAGCATGCACCATTACCACACCTTCCGCAATATACCAAAATCACAATTCATGCATATGAAACGCATATGTTCATCAGCGGGAGATTTTGAAATAGCTAGGAATGACTTATGTTGTAGATTTAAACACAGAGGATACAAAATGAGGGATATCTCTTTGGCAAATGAATGGAGTAACTCACTGGATAGACAAACTTTATTGCAATATAAAAAGTTGGATAATAAGGATCAGGACTCAACAATAAGGTTTGTCACCACATATGGCAGGAACCTTCAGCTAGTCAGGGATATTTTGAACTCAAATTGGAATATATTGATGGCACATGATGAATTAAGAACACTATTAGGCACAACATGTCATATGTCTTTCAGAAGGGGTAAAACTCTGGGGGGGATGTTTTCCCACTACAAACACAAGGAAGGAGGAGGAGCTATCTATCAACAAACCACCTTAACAGGAGATAGACTCATAGGTACCTTTCCTTGTGGTCATTGTTGTTCATGTTCCCAGGTCTACACATTGAAGGAATTTTCAAGTGCTAATACTGAACGGGTGTATCAGACCAGGGTTTTTGCTGATTGCAGTACCACATGGGTCATATATTTGGCCACATGTCAGTGTCAATCATTTTATGTGGGCCAAACATCTAGATCCCGAATACGTATGACAGAACATAAGAGTGACATCCGAAATAAGAAGGAAACTAATGCCTTGTATAGACACACCATCAAACATTCAAATGCACAATTTAGGTTCATGGTTATTGACAAAATTGTAGGGGATTGTAGCCATCAACAGGGTTGGCACTGTATTTTGAATAAAAAAGAACAATACTGGATTACAAAGCTTGGGGCACTTTTTCCGCCTGGTCTGAATGACCATTTATAACAGAGGCTATACTATCTATTCACATTAATACATGTTGTATATTGTTATATCTTTGTTTTTTCTGAATGGTGGCACTTATATGGTTTTGTTAATATATGTTCTAGGAACTATACTGTACTAGTAACTAGGATGACCAATTTACACTTCAGCATTGAGACGTTATACCTTTCTATGATTACTACATTAAGTGAATATACTTTTATTAGCTCTTGTTTGGCTTTGATGAATTTTTGTATTTACATAATCAGGTTATTTGAATATTATAAGATGTAATTTACATAATTCACTCTAAAAATTTTTTCATATATCTGCTTATAGTATTATGGAATTATATCTTTTATATATTTGCTTATAGTATTATTGAATCATTTAATGTATAACTGCTGGTTTCATAATTGTATATGAACTATTTTTGATTATTTATTTAAAATAAGTTTTTTTGGGCATTTATACATCCCAAACACTAGGTTGGGCTATACCAATAATTCCTGTTCTAATAGGGAGGAGTATAAATATAACCAGAACCAGTTCCTCTTCTTTTTTAGAAATTTATTTCTGTATACCATTGATAAAGGCTGTAAGGTCGAAACCGGTCTGGTTTAGTGACATATTTTCAATATGTTACTTTGATTAATAAAGTATTTGTCATTACTTGGGTTCACCATCTCTTTTGCTGGTCGTTTGTGGTTGCTCTACTTGGTTTGACCGTGCAAGCCGTCCGTGCGAAACATTCAGTTGCATCTGATCATTGAGCCTTGCTGGTGGTTCTTGATGGTAGCTCAACATTTTTCGTGTATTTGGTATCAATGATACTGGTCTTTTGTTAGGCTTATTATGTGAAGAGGACTGAGTACTTGGATATCCAGGAAAACGGCATGTTCACAAGGTTTTTTTGGATTTATATTTCGTTTCAGTGCTTAAGGAGGAATCAGGCCTATTAGGCTGAATCATTCGTTACGCTAAGAACTTTTTCTTTTTTCACGTAGACATTGGTACTGCTTCTTTTTATTTTTTAAGTTTACAAGGACATTAATATATCAAAGGCATCAATAATTTAATATTTCTCGAGGATTTACTGTTTGGTTTTGGGGACATATGTTAAAACTGTTTCTAAATAATATCCTGATTCTAACCAAGGGGCGGAACTAATGGTGAATGAGTGCACATCAGAATATTTGAACTTTTTTCAAGATTGAGAGTGATTTTCTGAGGGCTACGATTCCAATGCGGATGGTGTTTTATTGATGTAATACTGCTGACCAAGGGGAACGTGTGCAAAACCTTGTTTGTGTTGGACATGTTACTTTATTGAAGGCTACGACTCCGATGCGGATGGTGTTCTACTAATGTTATACTGCTGGTCGAGGGGAACGTTTGTTAAATTCTTGTTGGTGTTGGACACATTTCGGCTGTGCATCTAACAGTACAGTCGTTTTTGGACAATTTAAGAATCGTTTGAATTGGAATGTTTAATATTTGTACAAAACGTCCATTTATTGGGGATACACATATATATTATATAAGAATTATATCAAAACACCAAAATAGTAGTGAGGTTTTGTATTCTCATTTGGTGGTAAGCTTTCTATGATGTGCTCTTATTTAATTTAACAACAATATCCTTCTATGGGTATATGTGTATACATCTTAAACTACTTTTAGTTATTATAAATACAACATAGACTGAATTGTTTGTCATTGAAGCTAGGACACCATCGTTGAATATATAGGAGACCTATGATTTAAATTTAGGATATAAAGGGATTCAAGGGCAATATTACAGATTACTCATCTGTATGGTTGAAAAAAATATATATAGGATAAACATCTTATGGCACAATTGACATACTGGTTTCATTACGTATTTTCTTATCTATGCTTTATATAACCATCAAGGGGAAATTGTATCTACAATTATATGGCCACATTATCTTAGGGATATACATGAACACACAATTTGGATTCAGAACTAACTAGGGGCATGGATATCATGTTATTAGTGGCATACTTTTTCTGCTTCCTTATTTAATACATGCTACATTACAACATGCATGATTAAGAGAACCACATTTATATACTTGAACCTATTTGTAGATCGGGATTTAAGGGGCTGTTTTTTGTATACCAAATATGGCTATGTAGATGCATTTATACTGTAATCAAAAATCCTTTACACAACTGTATGTGAATGATAACCAGGATACTATTTTATCAATATTGTAACAGTGTATGATTCATTGAGTATGAGTCTCTATTTTTGAACTAAAGTGACTTATACAGTACTGTGTTAGGTGTGTACACCAATATATTGGTATTATCTTCAGTTACCTGCTGATTAGTGCACTATACACCATAGTATTTATGTCAAACCTGGTGCCTGAATTTTTATAACCCATGGTTGGATGCATTAGTGGATTATAATATTATTGGGAATTATTGTGACTAATATTATATGGCTGATTTTTCATTTTCTTTTTAACATTACGGCTTCCCATTTTCAGTGTGATCTCTGTTGAATTATCTTTTTTTTACATATTTTTGATCTATATATCTCAAATTCAGTAAGTTCATCATAGTCCGCTGGTCTGTTTATTGACAGATTATGGATTTAGAGCAGATTTTGAATGGGTTATTTGCTGATAGGCATGACTTAGGTGTATTTGGTGTTAATGTTATGTCAAGCAATAACCAAAATGGCTCTAATAATGGTCCTTTTGAGGGTTGTGACTCAGCCTTTAACAAATTTAACAAAGATTTAAGGAATCTTCGTGCCAATATATGGCATTTGCGATTATTCAAAGTGTATATACAGAAGGATATTACTCCTAGAGTTTGAGGGTCAGGTTGCAGCCCTTAGTGAGCAGGTCGGAGGACAGGCTGACGAAGGAATGGAACCAGGCTCTTCATCAATCTTCTATGATGTTTGTAAAAATTTTGGCAGCATACTATGAAAGAATGGTGGATATATGTCTAACAGAGGTTAAAAGCTCTTGTGAAGAGTGTAAACGTTTTTAATCTCAGGTCATATTTTCTTCCTTGGTTAAAAAATTATCTAAGGATTTAGCATCTTTTGATCAACTGACCAAGGATCGCAAAATTCGTAAATTCAACAGAGACTGCACTGATTATCAGAGGGGTCGTTCTTTTGATACATCTAAAATGGTCAGGTTTAATGATACTAGTCACAAAACACTTGGTTCAAAATCCAGAAAGAGACCTAGATCCATTTTAAATTCCACTGATGCATCCCTTGCCAGTACTTCCGGTGATGAATCATCATACACGGATAATGATGGTGGCTACCATCGGGAATCACCAAAGAGTAAGAAATCCAATACTAATACCCCTTTAGACACTCACCAAAGCGACGAGGGGGTCGCAAACACAAACGCAGTAACCAATTCTATGGAGAATTTGATACAAACATTGTTGACGTAGCTCAGGTTGACTTTGATAATGTTTTAAACTTATCTGATGTACCATTAACAGATGCACAAACTATATTGTTGAATAAAGGCCTTGGTTTTATTCCAGGTTTCTTTAGTGATGAATATAGTATAGTAAATGATGTATTGTCATTTTGTCGCAATCTTAATCTTAAATTGTTCTTTTCAGGTGACACCTCTCATAGATCATCTGAGTTTAGATTTTTGAAATCTGATTTTCAACCACCCATGAACAAATACGTCCCATTTTCAACAGACAGTCATTAAAGATTTACATTGTCATCATCATGAATCGAACATTTTAGGCCAAAACATTTCTGCCATGGAAAAAACTGCTATAGAAGAACTTAAGCAAAATCGTGATATAGCCATTCTGCCTGCAGATAAGGGTGGTGCTGTTGTGGTTATGAATACAGGGGATTATCTATATGAGGGCAAAAGACAATTGGCAGACCGTAGGTGTTACATGCAAATGTTTATAGATGCCACATTGGTATACAAGAAGGAAATTGATTCCTTCTTACAGACAGCTGAGGATCAAGGTATCATAACAATTAATGCTGTCAAACATCTCACTGTCAAAGATCCACAAAAACAGATCTTATATCTTTTGCCCAAAATACATAAGTCTATTACTAAACCCCCGGGTCGGCCTATAGTGTCTGGCATCGGATCATTAACAGAACCACTTTCAGCTTTTCTTACATTTTATCTCAAGCCACTATTGTCATTGATCAGGGCCAGATTGAAAGACACGACACACTTCTCTTTCTTCAGAGCAGACACCCAACCAAAACAGGACTGGTTGATGTGCACACTGATGTAAAAAAAATTTTTACACCAGCATCCCACATTGGGCTGGTCTGCAATCATTAAAATACTGGTTGGAAAAATGTGAAATGTACCCACCGGGATTCAATACACTGCTTATCTGCATGGTGGAACATGTACTAACTAAAAATGTCTTTTATTTCCATGGCAAGTGTTTTTTACAGCTTCAAGGTACGGCAATGGGGGTTTCCTTTGCTCCTATATATGCTGACCTTTTTATGGCCTATTTTGAGGAGTGTTTATCTATGACTTATCACACAATATTTATATTGTTGAAATGGACATCTGGAGATGATACCTAGATGATTGCTGGATGGTGTGGAAGGCAGATATTACATATTTACAAGAATTCATTCAGTATTTGAATGATAATGTATGGGGTATCGAGTTTACGGTAACATATGATTATAACACTATTAACTTCTTGGATGTTACTGTATACCGCAATGAGGATCACACCTTAAGTACTAAAGTTTTTCGTAAATACCCTCAATATAACACCTTGTTACATGCATCTAGCATGCACCCTTACCACACCATCCGCAATATACCAAAATCAAAATTCATGCGTATGAAACGCATATGTTCATCAGGGGGGGATTTTGAAATAGCTAGGAATGACTTATGTTGTAGATTTAAACACAGAGGATACAAAATGAGGGATATCTCTTTGGCAAATGAATGGAGTAACTCACTGGATAGACAAACTTTATTGCAATATAAAAAGTTGGATAATAAGGATCAGGACTCAACAATAAGGTTTGTCACCACATATGGCAGGAACCATCAGCTAGTCAGGGATATTTTGAACTCAAATTGGAATATATTGATGGCACATGATGAATTAAGAACACTATTAGGCACAACATGTCATATGTCTTTCAGAAGGGTAAAACTTTGGGGGGGATGTTTTCCCACTACAAACACAAGGAAGGAGGAGGAGCTATCTATCAACAAACCACCTTAACAGGAGATAGACTCATAGGTACCTTTCCTTGTGGTCATTGTTGTTCATATTCCCAGGTCTACACATTGAAGGAATTTTCAAGTGCTAATACTGAACGGGTGTATCAGACCAGGGTTTTTGCTAATTGCAGTACCACATGGGTCATATATTTGGCCACATGTCAGTGTCAATCATTTTATGTGGGCCAAACATCTAGATCCCTCCGAATATGTATGACAGAACATAAGAGTGACATCCGAAATAAGAAGGAAACTAATGCCTTGTATAGACACACCATCAAACATTCCAATGCACAATTTAGGTTCATGGTTATTGACAAAATTGTAGGGGATCGTAGCCATCAACAGGGTTGGCACTCTATTTTGAATAAAAAAGAACAATACTGGATTACAAAGCTTGGGGCACTTTTTCTGCCTGGTCTGAATGACCATTTATAACAGAGGCTATGTCTATCTATTCACATTAATACATGTTGTATATTGTTATATCTTTGTTTTTTCTGAATGGTGGCACTTATGTGGTTTTGTTAATATATGTTCTAGGAACTATACTATACTAGTAACTAGGATGACCAATTTACACTTCAGCACTGAGACGTTATACCTTTCTATGATTACTACATTAAGTGAATATACTTTTATTAGCTCTTGTTTGGCTTTGATGAATTTTTGTATTTACATAATCAGGTTATTATAATATTATAAGATGTAATTTACATAATTCACTCTAAAAAATTTTTCATATATCTGCTTATAGTATTATGGAATTATATCCTTTATATATTTGCTTATAGTATTATTGAATCATTTAATGTATAACTGTTGGTTTCATAATTGTATATGAACTGTTTTTGATTATTTATTTAAAATAAGTTTTTTTGGGAATTTATACATCCCAAACATTAGGTTGGGCTATACCAATAATTCCTGTTCTAATAGGGAGGAGTATAAATATAACCAGAACCAGTTCCTCTTCTTTTTTACAAATTTATTTCTGTATACCATTGATAAAGGTTGTAAGGCCGAAACCGGTCTGGTTTAGTGACATATGTTCAATATGTTACTTTGATTAATAAAGTATTTGTCATTACTTGGGTTCACCATCTCTTTTGCTGGTCGTTTGTGGTTGCTCTACATGGTACTACACCCCATCCAGTTACAGTGACCACAGTACTACACATAGCAGTCATTGCTTTCCACCTCAATATTGTGTGTGTGCAAACATATGCACCTATGCATAGCATGCTGTGTGTGAGCTTACATATGCCTGTATATATGCACAGCAGTCGCCATCTGTACAAAGTGTCACATATATGTCCTGGAATGCTATTGGGTGTATAGGCCACATGACACACATTGGGTATGTGTAGTGTTTAATGTTGCAACCATAACCACTGTACAAGTGCGATGTTGAGCATTGGGATTCCTTCACGTCTAAATGCACCACTCATCCCGTGTGTGTACATAGCATGCATGTACTACACCTGTGCCCACTATTACCTACTATGGACACAAACACTGTAATCACACATGGCAATCTATGTGCCACAGAGATAATACATGCAGCCATGGTATGTATACCTGTGAGTGATGGTGCACAGGACATTGCAGAGCTGATAATACATGCACAGCAATGTTGTGTCCATGTACACATTGTGTTCCAGGGTGTAGCCAATCACTGAACAACTACACACATGCATTAAAGCCATGTATAATGTCATTAAATAGGGCCGTCTACACATGCACTGCATGTTCTTGAATAACACATATTCTGCATGCTGACACATGTGAGGTGACTGTTTGCCATGTGATTCTGGCACCCACCTTCACCCATTATTGAGTATGTGTTGGATTGCTGGTGTGTGTGTGTGTGTGTGTGTGTGTGTGTGTGTGTGTGTGTGTGTGTGTGTGTGTGTGTGTGTGTGTGTGTATGTGCTGTAGTGAGGAGTGTATTTGTGTTCATGTGTGCATGTGTGCATGTGTGCATGTGTGCATGTGTTCATGTGTGCATGTGTGCATGTGTGCTAACATCATGAACAGATTGTAAAGTGTGTTTCCTGCCTTCCTCTCACAGGTGCTGAGTTTGGGGTGGCTGAACGCAGCAGGGAACCTGAAGTCACTGCCACTAATAGTGGAGATGAAGAGACATGTATTTTGGCACAGGAAGGTTTGACAGGGTCTGTCGGTGGTCCACCAATCGACAGTACACAGCGTTCAACCCCATCTATGTGCACACTCATACTGCCGATACATCCCTCATCACCAATGGTCTTAGCTGAGGGACAGCATACAGTTGGCATTGACCAGGAGAGTGTGGTACCCATGGCACTTGCATCCTCTCACAGCAGCCATAGCCAGACTCTTGGAATGGTACCACATAGGCAGATGTCCAGGGGTTCTCGGGGGAGCACCACTGGTCGTATTGCCCCTGGCAGTTGTGCCCCCAGAGGTATTATAACTTCCAGTATGTTCTGAGCTGTAATGCAGGCACAGGCACGTATGGAGCGGTACACCAGACAGGGACTAAGGGCGCAGAGGGCCCATTACAGCGCTATCAATGACAGCATCTGTGATCTTGCCAATGCCATCCAGAATTTCACAGAGGTCCTCGATAGACATTGGGGGGAGACAATAGATGCCCTCCACAATGTCTCTTCCATGAGCCAGGACCGTGCGGGATGGGTGAGACGTCGACACGGATGCATGCCAGGAATAGCAACAGCTGGCAGTTGACGTGGATGATACACAGATCACAGCCGTTCCCGTAGTGACAGTACCACCCCCAGCAATGCTGGGGCTGGACTGTCTATTGACTGTCCTAGTAGACCACGTGCACGTGGCTCTGGCCAGTCCCAGCAAGGACATGGGTCCAGTCATCATACTTCTGCCTCTGATGATAGTAGCCAGTCAGGGTTGGTACCCGATACTGCCCGTAGCATCCCTGTCAGGCACAGGTACCGTGTCCATGCCCAGAGATAGTGATCTGTACAGCCTAGCAGGTACAGTCTGTGGCTGTCCCACAACCTCCCGTATATGGCAGCCACATAGTGGAGCTGTGTGCATGCAGACACACACACAGTAACCAAAAAAGTAGGGCTCACACATACACATGCACATTACATCAACATTGGCACATGCTGTACTGTTGTCCCTCACACACACACAACACACACACACACACACACACACACACACACACACACACACACACATGTCGATTGGATGGCTCAATGTCGGGCAACCAACAAAACACCCTGTGCATATGATGCCACCTATGCCACCTCCTGTCATCTGTAACATTGATTCAGGAAGAGACTAACATGGTTCTGATGCACAGGGTGACATTATAGCAGTATAGCAATATTAGCAAGTTGTCAACAGGAAAGTGTAATGATATCCTTGTAGGTATATCTGAGCAGGCATTATGCAGCACAGCTCTGATTGTCAATGTAGCATTGTTTACACCAGTGTTAGGTCTAAATATGTATTGTCCACCCATGTGCCACTTGGCTGAAGTGTACAGTGTTGCCAGCATGTGTTAGTGAGTGAACAGTACGTGGGTGGTGTGTACATTACAGATTAGCAGGTGTACATCTGTGAACATGGTGGGTGCACACTGTCTGCATGTACGTGCATAGTGGACACATGGGATGTGTGACATACCCTGTTGTACACATTGTTAACATCTCATAATATCTTTCTATGGCCAGTATGCATTCTACTACATATATGTACTAACATAGGTACACATATGTGTATGACATGGGTCGACAGTTTGCTGTGGGTGATACTGTTGATACCTGTCAATGATTTGCAGTCTGGTAGTATACACAACCTCAACAGCATGACTATAACCAATCATTAGATGATCTCCTGACAAATGACACACAGTTGCAGTAACAGTTGGGTCCTTCCGGTACTATACTATAACAGTGACCAGTGGTATTGACCGCCACCCATACCTGGGACCACACCTGTTTGGCATATAGCCCTCTTAGGTACATGCAAACACACTAGGGATATGTCCATCCACATCTGGAAATGCATGCATTGGCCTACAATGCATTCCCTGGATGGGATGCATATCCTACACAAGGGTATCATACAGACAGATACCTGTTGTCCAATACATGCTGTATAGCAGTAAGCCGACTATGGCATAGTCATCCACATTTACTATACATACTATCCCGACAGTACCACATAGGTGGTAGGCCTCAACATGTATGTTGGGTAACAATGTGTACATACAGCCACGTGTTATGTCATCTGTCCCTTGGTATCCACATTTCCATAGGTATTGTGGAGTCCCTCGGTGTGTCACATAAGACATTAGGGGCCTGAATGCATATCCACAGGGCTGTTGTACACCTATAATGACTGTCCACTATTGCCAGTCATTGTTGTCTATGAACATGTCTGACATAAACCCCAGGCATGTACCCTCACTCACAGTACTCTATATTAACTGTCATGGGTGTGTGTGGCACAGATGACCTTGGACACAGATCAGTACAGTGGCTGGGCTTGTCACATACATACATATGTGACCTATGATCTGTGAAGCAGTGGCACAATCTGTCAAAGGGAACAAAAATATTCATGTAGTATGCAGGCTTCACACCTATGCACTGATTGAGGTCACATGTACACATATTTATTTGCCACGCAGATACCTGATGTGTGCAATGCACTTACTGTTTTAATCATGATATGTCATACCATAGTAAAAGCAAAACCCAGACTGCATTGATCAACTGTGTCACACACACACACACACTCAGCAATTGCAGGATTCAAACCCCTACCGAACTATGTTATGATAGTAGAGACATATGCATTAACACAGCGCGCTGTATGCTTAGCTGGGTGGTTTTGCTTCTCCTGCTATATTTGTAGGATGCTGAAATCATCAGACTTTCCAAAGAGGAATTCACCTCTTTCAATTTGCTTTCCCAGTCTCCAAAAAGGGCACTCCTCTCAAAGGAAATCATACCCAGTCAGCATTTGCAGGATTCACACCCCTACCTAACTATGCTATGATATTAGAGACATATGCATTAATACAGCGTACTATATGCTTTACTGGGTGGTTTCAATTCTCCTGCTATATTTGTGGGATGCTGACATCATCAGACTTTCCAAAGAAGAATGTACCTCTTTTAATTTGTTTTCCCAGTCTCCAAAAAGGGCACTCCTCTCACAGGAAATCACACACATCCCCCCACACACAAACACACACTGTCAGCACTTGCAGGATTCAAACCCCTACCTATGTTATGATACTAGAGACATACGCATTAACACGGCATGCTATATGCTTTACTGGGTGGTTTTTATTCTCCTGCTATATTTGTAGGATGCTGACATCATCAGACTGGACATGGTAATGTGTGTACACTTTGTTTTATGCAATCCCAGGAATGAGCCATGTGGGTCAGCAGGTGTCAACAGCTTGAACAGGACCCCATAATCCTTACCTTGTGTGATCTATCTGTGGACACACTGACATTCCTTCATATGTCAACACATATTTATGCACAGATTGTTGGTTTTGTGGATACGACATGTCAGGGGGTGTTGATAAAGGGCTATTCAAAGTCTATGTGGGACATGTGTAGCTCTGTTCAGTGATGTATGTCCTGGGTGTCTACCTTGCAAACAGTCTAGCATGTTTGGGAACCATGATCTGCACATGAACATACCATAGTTGTTAGGGTTGTGTGTTTGTCAGCTTTCAATAGCTCTGTGTATGACTTCAACCATGATGGACTCCATGGCCTTGCAGATCAGACTTCATAGGCTTACTGGACTATAATTCCCATGGTGTGTTGTGCACCTACACTTATGGGGAGTGCCATATGTTGCTGTAACACATTCAACGGTTCCAGATCCTGTGGAGAGGGTGAGACTCAACAGACTATTCAGGTGCAGGGTCTGTTTGTTCTGTAGTTCATGCATGACACATATTGGGAAACAATGTAATCCACTTGCTGCCATGCTTTTAGCTTTGGGGGGAGCTGTTCAGCCATTCTACATGTGATATCCCCTGGTATGATGACTGGGACTATGGTCAGTAGGAGGTGGGTATGTCTATATGGGCCTGTCTGACAGGATATTGGCATTGTCAGTCAGGTACAGTTGGCCATGACTCAGGACATATATGAGTGTTCATTGCTATTTATGACATAGCTGAAGGAGGTGTCATGATTCAGTCTGGAATCCTTCTCAGCTACTCTTTACAAAACACCAACAAACCTGAGCACTAATCCCTGTTATACTCTTTTACAGACTTAACACCCTACTGATCCTTTGCGATCAGGCTACGGAGTATGTCATCATAATATCCTGCCATGTCCAGGGGTCGGTTTCATGTGTACTCTCCAGTCCAGCTAGTGAATATTGTGGTTTTCACACATTGTCACATCTGCTTCATGTACACAGACAACCCTCTCCTCCTCCCAACAAACTCAGATATATGTGAGAGATGCAACAATATTGACATACAGGAGGCTGAGCTCTCTCGACCCATGACTGGCATAATCTATCAGGTGGTGAAGGTAACCACACACACCACATATCAGTCTCACATAAACCTATAGCGGCAGCAATCAAACCACATTATCACACATAAACATACTCAGAGGCTCTACATAACCTCTGCCTAAGCAGCAGAGACCTCCAAAGCAGACACACAAACAACTGCTACCCCACTACAATACCCACATATCACATAGTTCACAATGTCAGTGTGCCACACAGTCACTGCCCTTCAGGCTAAACAACACACCTAATACACTTGTAATAGGTGACACTTATCATCAGACACACTGACATCCCACTCACCAGGCCAAACAAGGGAATAGTCACTTTGAGCTGTCTCTCGGGTGGCAGGATCCACAACATAACACATGCACTCAGGTCACTCCACAGCAAGTGCAGGACTGGCTCCAGCATTGTCCATGCTGGTGCGTATACCCTCAGACGTCCCTCCCTGGACCACATGACATGATACATAGAGGAACTCTCTGATCATGTAGCCCAGGCCAGTATGACCCTGACCTTGTCTAGCATCTCACACTCACCAAGTATGTATGTCACAGTATACCAACAAACTGATAACGTTTAACAGTTGGCTAATATATTGGTGTCATTCACAGGGGATACAGTGTCTGTCAGCCTGGGGTGACGTGCTCAACATGCCACGTAGCGTCCCTATGGACAGCTTGCACCTGTCACCCTTGGACTTTCGAATACTGGCTAAGGCAGTTTCTACCACCATACTACCTTATTTAAGTGGGGCTCAAAAGACAAACCCACCTTCATAGACATTACAGAGTACATGACAGTGAGGGTAATGCTGCTCAACACCAGATGTGTTACCCTCAAATTGCGACCACTCAGGAATCTCCTCATTATGGACAGCAGCGATATCTGTGCATTAACAGACACCTGGTTCAGGCTCACAAATGCACACCAGCACTACCAGGTTATATTTCATACCATGCTTTCCGACCACAAAACTCAGAATGGCCAACACAAATAGGGGGAGTATCCATATACAATACAGATACACATACTTCCGGGTTGATAGCACTGCACAAAGCATCACAGACCATATGCAATGTGCATATCTGCCTTTTGGTTTGATGCCTGCTACAAACCACCCTCCCAAACTCATGAACCACACTCGGCTTTCCTGGGAACACTGGACAATATGAAGGTCTCCCCAAACACCATTATATTGGGTGACTTCAATTACCCACACATTGACTGGGGATAGTACTCAGGCCTCAACACCCTTGCCCAACAGTTGCTACTATTTGTACACTCATATGCTATGGCACAACCGGTCACCACACCCACAAGAGGGGACAACATATTGGACATGATCATCACCAACATGGGGACCCTATGTTCCGCACCTAAGATATACCCCTCATTGGTAAGGTCAGAACATACATTTATCTCACTGGACATCCATATCCCGTCCACACACCCATCCTGGGTAATCTTGGTGAACTTCTCAAAAGCAAATGTCACACTTCTCCAAACCAAGGTGGTATCCTTCAGAGACCCTGGGACAGTGGTAAGTATGGCTCTGACTGCTGAATCCTTTACATACACATTCTATGGACACCTAGTGGACTGCATGGATCGTGCTATCCCAAATAACAACTGGACTCACTCCTCCAATGGCAGGGGACCTGTCTGGTAGACCCCGGCCATTAATAAGCTATACAACAAAAGGAGGACGCTACTACATGATAGAGCACAATCCCAGACAGGGAAGGCATCTGTGATCTGTACTACCAGACAGCTACAATCACTCATGTATTTATGTCAGGCCCGCTTCTCATGGACAATTGCACCAGACACGTAGGACACTCACAAGGCCTTCTTCAGTTAATTCAGGTACCTGGGTGGACACTCACTGATATCCTGTGAGTTACTGCATACTGACTAAACATACCCTGAACCCACAGACATTGCCAACATCCTGGTAAACAGGTTCAGTGCAGATGTCTCCCCTCCCATCCCCCCTAAGGAGCTACTGTCCATCCCAACAGAGTGTAACCTCCCAAACATCACAAATAAACAGGTGAGTGCTGGACAACACAGCATCAATGGGACCAGACAGTGTTCCGGCCTGTGTCTTACACGGGCTTCATGTCAGACGTAACCCTCACATTACGTCACTGTTCAATATCAGAGTTACTGCAGGATATGTACCCACGGAATGGCGTACGGTGATAGTGGTCCTGCTCCACAGAGTTGTTGCCACAATGGACCACAGACAATATCGGCCTATAAGGCTAACTAGCCTGTTTTGCAAATCTATGGAGCGTATTGTAATGGGACTCATGCACATAGACATTGGGAACCTACAGACACTGGGTCCTACACATTTCAGCATTGTTGTGGGCAGATCTTGCCTCCTGGACCTGTTTGTGTTCTTTAAACAGTTACCAGGTCCGTCGGTGTAGGGATGGTTGTCTGCACAGCCTGCCTGGACCTTGCACAACCCTTCGACACAATACCCCACTCGGCCATTATGCATAAGCTCACCAACGTCGATATCGATACATATCTCACACGATGGATTGCTACCTGGATCAGGGATAGCAACCACATGCTCAGTATTGCAGGTGCCATGTCTGACTATACACCAGTTACACATGGCATCACACAAGGCTCCGTCCTGGGACCTCTATTGTTCAGTATATATTTGTGTGATGTACGGCTAATACAGGAGGAATATGGCTGACCATGTTCGCAGATGACTGCAAACTGGGTGCCATAATCAACTCTTCAACTGGCACATGCATACTCAAATGGGGTCTCACAGAGATAGGATGACTGGTGCCTGAGCCATGGACTACAGCTAAATGCCATTAGTTGCATAGTCATCCCCTTTGGGAATAACAACATGCTCACACATTACCACATAGGTAGTAATCCATTACATATGGTAGTAGTTGTTAGGGGTTTGGGGACACAACTTGTTTGCACTCTCGCCTTTGACAATCACGTTGCCAAAGTGGTTAGACAGAACTTCTATATAGCCCACCTTATCCCATATGGTTTCACATGTTGATCAAGTGAGGTCATTGTGCCCCTATACTCATCACGACCATGCTTGGTTACAATGCCACATTTGGGATGTACCTTACCCGACACCTGCAGCAACTGTAATGGCCACAAATGTTCCACAACAAGCAGATGTAGGGACTCACATGGATGCCCTGCACGGTTCAGATAAAGTAACTCCAGCTTTACTCAGTCACTTACCACCTACACGGATGTGTTGTGTGCCTGTAGTTTAAGGAAATATCCGACCCAGATTTAATGGACATGCTCCACCTCAGGATATCTGACTCCCTTAGAGCTACACACTCCAGGGACATATACCTCAGCACAGATGTTAATAGGACATGCTGGAGGGACAGATTCTTATCCCAGAGGCTCCACTCCCTCTGGATTGTAATCCCGGTTTTGCATGGGCAGAGCCACCCACTGACCACCTACAGGAGACATCTTGACAAGTGGATGGGTGACCGTATGTTTACCCATGGGATATCTTCTGGGTCCCTGCTAGACAGAGGCACAATACACTAAATGTAAATGGGCTATCTTGTGTGACCTACTATTCACAGGCACAGTGTTCTACTTTGACAGGGTTGCAAAAGCCAAACACACTCTGGCTAGGCTTGTACATGCCCTAGGGTGGATAGGCTAGTATCGACCTCTGAACCTATGCTAATCTTCAGGATGCACAATGTTTATTACTGATACTGTTTGCAGGTTTTATCATCTTTGCTTTCCCACTTTCTATGAACAACTTAGGTATCTGCAGAACATATTTGATTATGACAGGGTTCCACTATATTAAATATGTGTCTGTTGTCCTATAACTGTGTGCACAGGGCAGATTGCTGGATAGTGAAAGGTTCCTGGGTTAACACATGCAACTGCCTGATATGTGTGGCCCATTGCTGTACTCTGACATGGCCTAAGTGTGTGAACATGCCCAGTTCAGACTGTCAGTGTTCTGTTACCTGACATGTGTCTCATTTATTCAAGTGTGTGAGCATGCCCAGTGTGACCTTTCAGTATGTTGCTGTCTGAGGTCCACTACATCTGTTGATGTATGTGTACATGTCCAATATTAACATTTCTGCTGTGTGTGTTGAAAGTCAGGTTCTATTCTTACTGCAGGACTCACCTTTGTGTCATAACTCGAGAGGGATTATGCTGTGCCTGCAGGGTTTCCATGGAATACTTAGCATAGACTTATCAACATTTCTTCATACAGGCTGACCACTGCAATACTGTCATGTCTTAGTGGTTCAGTACTATGACTATAGTGCACAGTATCCTGGGTTCAAGGCCCATCACTGCTTTACATTTTCATACTAAGCAGACCAGACTGCTTAAGGGCCAATAGAGCAAATATGATCATGTTGCCTTTTGTTCAGCTATGCCCTACTTAAGTTCATAGGTTCATAGGTTCATAGGTTCATACTAGGCTATCTGCCCTCGTCATTTACAAGCCTAGCCACAGTGTGTTTGGCTTTCGACACCCTCTGAACTGATTTTACTATGCCCTTTTTAAGGTTAGTTTACTGTGCCTCTGTCTAGTAGTGACACCGATGTAATCCCCGTGGTAAACCTACGATCTCCCATCCACTCGTCAAGATTCCTCTTGAAGAGAGTCAGTGAGGGGCTCTGCCTAACATGGACTGGGATTCTATTCCAGAGTGAAGAGAGCCTCTGGGTTAGGAATCTGTCTCTCCAGCATGTCCAATTTATTTCTGTGCTCAGGTTCAAGTCCCTCGAGCGCATAGCTATACACGATTTGGATTTTCTGAGGTGGAGCATGCTCATTAATTCTGGGTTGGACATGGCTTTATACGTCGGCATAGATCGTATGCAACTGAGTAGAGCTGTAGTTTCTTTAACCGAGCAGCATATGGCATCTGTTTGAGTCCCATGATCCTATTTGTGAGGTACTTTTGGGGTATTTCTAGTTTCTGCAGGTGTCAGGTAAGGTACATCCCAAATGGAGCATTGTATTAAATTATGGGCCTGATGAGGGATGAATAAAGGGGCACAATGACCTCCCTCAATGTAGATGTGAATCCTTGCATGATAAGGTGGGCTATATAGAAGGTCTTTCTAACCACTTTGGCAATGTGGTTGTCAAAGGGGAAATTACTGTCAACTTGGGTCCCCAGGTCCCTAATTACTTCTTCCATACTTAATGGATTCCCCACCTATGTGGTAATTTGTGTGCACTTTGTTTTTGCCAAAGGGTATGACTATACACTTTTTAGCGTTTAGCTTTAGGCCATGACTCTGGCACCTGTTATCCGTCTCTATGAGACCCTTTTGGAGGATGCCTGTGTCAGCTGGAGAGTCAATTATGGTGCTCAGTTTGCAGTCATCTGTAAACCTGGTCAGCCACAGTCCTCCTGTGTTAGCCTGTACCTCCGAAAAATATATGCCAAACACAAGAAGTCCCAGGACTGAGCCTTGTGGGATGCCACTTGCAACTGGTTTAGAGTCTGACATGGCTCCAGCAATTCTGACTATGTGGGTTCTGTCCTTGAGCCAGTTTGCAACCCATCTTATGACATAGGGGTTTATATTTAAGCTGGAGAGCTTACTGGGACTGAGCCTTGTGGGACGCCACTTGTAACTGGTTTAGAGTCTGACATGACTCCAGCAATTCTCACTATGTGGGTTCTGTCCTTGAGCCAGTTTGCAACCCATCTTATGACATAGGGGTTTATATTTAAGCTGGAGAGCTTATCTATGATGCCCGAGTGGGGTATTGTGTTGAAGGCTTTTGCGAGGTCCAGGTAGGCTGTGTGGACTACCTTCCCCTCATCAATGGCCTTGGTGACTGTTTCAAAGCAATTGACCAGATTTAAGAGGCAGGATCTGCCCTTAACAAAGCGAAATTGGGTAGGATCCAGTGTCTGTAGGTCCCCAATGTCTTTGTTTATGAGTTCCATGATGATCCTCTCCATAGCTTTGCAGACCGGGCTAGTCAGGCTTATGGGGTGATAGTTTCCAGGGTCCGTAGAGGCACCACCTTTGTGGAGTGGGACCACTGTTGCTGTATGCCATTCTTTGGGTACATATCCTGTAGTAAGGCTGAGATTGAACAGCAGCTGTATGTGGGGGTTTAGTTCTTCCTGGATTTCATGTGGACCGCAGCCCAAGACACCATCTGGTCCCATTGATGCTGTGTTTTTTGCTTTGGAGAGGGCGGCTCTCACCTGAACATCTGAGATGTCAGGGAGGCAGCACTCTGCTGGGATAGATATTTGCTCTTGGGCGGGAGGGGGGAGTTTGCACTGAACCTGTCTGCCAGGATGTTGGCAATGTCTGTGGGTTCAGTGTATTTATTGTCATTGTGGACCAACTCTGAGCATATCTGCGAGTTCCACCCAGGTTCCTAACATAACTAAAGAAGGCCGTATGATTATCTTTAGTGTCCTGTGCAATTTTTCTCTTGAAGCTGGCCTTGGATGATTTTATGAGGGATCATAGTTTTTTGCTAGTACTGATCAGAGATGCGTTCCCTTTTAGGGATTTTGCTCTATCATGTAGTAGCATCCTCCTTCAGTTGTACAGCTTATTTATGGCTGGGGTCCACCAGGCAGGACACCTGCCTTTGGATGATAAGGTCTTGGTTTTGTTTGGGATAGCATGATCCATGCATTCCTGAAGGTGTCCATGGAATGCATTTATAAAGATTCTGCAGTTTGAGCTGCACTTTCCACTGGCCCGGGGGCCTTGAAGAATTCCACCTCAGTTTTGAGAAGTGTGACATTAGCTTTTGAGAAGTTTTTCACTGTGGTTTTCTGGGCTGTGGGTGGGATCGGGATGTGGATATCCAGTGGAATTGATTTATGGTCCGATCTTACCAATGAGGGGAATACCTCTGGTATGGAGCATAGAGTCCCCATGTTGGTGATGACCAGGTCCAGTATGTTATCCCCTCTTGTGAGGGTGGTGACTAGTTGTTCCATAGCATTTGAGTTTATAAATTCTAGGAACCATTGGCCTAGGGTGTTGGGCCTTGAGTACTGCTCCCAGTCAATGTTTGGGTAGTTGAAGTCACCCAATATATTGGTGTTTGGAGAGACCTTCATATACTTAGACCCAGCTTGTCCAACATTGCTCAGTATTAACCAACATTGCTGGACGTTGCCCAATATTACTCAACATTGACCACAGTTGTGCTAGTTGGTGTGTGCGATTTTCTTTACATATACTACATGGTGGTAAATGCTATTTAGCACTGCTTTATATTGCTTAACACATGTCAATCATGCCTCTGGTGGTGCTGCAAGGCTGGCTATATCAGATGCACATACTACACTCCTTATATATTTTTGGAAGCAGGTGGTGTCAACTTAGGCATCCCTTTTACTATATGTGCGAGTCAGAGAGAGGTATCATTTCCAGGGTTCCTACTGAGCCAGTGTATGTGCTGTACATTGCCTCTTTGCCAAGGCCAAAGCACACTGGGCACACCTCTTTCTACCTACTGGGGCAGGCTCAGGTTGTTCCTCCTCCGAGTCACGCTCTGCCTGTGATGGCCTTGGCAATGGTGGCGGGCTGTTTGGCTCAGGCCTATGCTGGTCCTGCTGCAGCTGTTTTCTCAGCATCATATTATGTAGCATAGCACATACCATGACAATTTGGGTACATGTAGTTTATTGAGTATTGCAAGGCTCCACCAGATGTGTCCAGGCACCAGAACTGTGACTTGAGCAGCCCAAACACATGCTCAATTAAATTTCGTGTTTGTGCGTGTGCCTCATTATGGTGTTCCTGTTCAGGTGTGTGTGCGTTTCTGATGGGTGTCATCAACCACGGCTCCAGTGCATAGCCAGTATCCCCCACTAGGTGACCATGTGGGATGTCCCCATTGGCAAATGTCTGGTACAGCTCCGTCAGATGCCAGATATGGGAATCATGGTAGCTTCCAGGGCAGCCAGCACACACATTCAGTATTATGCCCTGGGCATCACACACTACCTGGCAGTTGATGGAGGGGAAGCCCTTGCAGTTGAAGTAGACCCTACCCCACTCACCGGCTGGTGCTTTGATGCATATGTGCGTACAGTCTATTGCACCCACTACTTCAGGGTATTCCGCTATTTGCTGGAAGAGACGCATATTGCTGGCCAATTCCTCATGAGAATTGGGGAAATATTCATGATCACCGACATGTGCTGACATGGCATCCAGGAACTGGTGCAGTACCCTGGATGCTGATGCCTGTGATATCCCCATCATATCACCAGTTGGTCTCTGGAAGGTACCTGTTGTTAATATTCTTAGGCCAGCACATACCTTGGTTTCCACTGGAATGGGTTCCCCTTTGTTGGTTCTATGTGTGAGGCATGGCCTGCACAGCACAACAATTTGCTGCAAGAGGTCTCTGTCCACTCTATAGTGCTCCACTATCTCCAGCTCATGTAGCCCCTGGTAGGTTACCCTGGGCCTGTACTCTCTTCTTCGTCTCCTCACTGTGGGTTGTCCAGCAGCATTTGCATTATCACCACCCTCAGCATGTTGCATATGTTGCCTTATAACAGCAATGGCAGCCCCTAACATTTTTTTGTCTCAGTGAAGCTTTTTCAGTTTTCACTTCTATTAGCTTACTGCAGTGTTGCAGTGTCTCTTGAGAGAAGCATAATGGACTGTTGTTTGCAGAGTTTTAAGTGCTGGGATGGGCTGAGCTAGTGTACTGCCTGTGTAATTGCCTGATTCTGATTGTTTTCACCTGCTAGCTCTGCTAGTACTCCCTGGTAACTTCCTACTATTTGGTGTGCTTCCTTTTTCCTTTCTGTTTCCTCAGGGGGGAGCGCCGCACACATAAGCACAAAGACGCGCACACCCGCTAACATGTGCACACACATGCTTACACGGATTAAAACTTGCTTATTCTTGTTAAAACGCACACACACCAGTGCAAATGTGCTTACAACTGTTTACACAGCCTTACATATGCTTACTCCAGCTTACATGCTCGCACACACGCTAACACGTGCGCACACTGTCTTACTCGGGTTTACTGGTGCGCACACACGTGCATGCACGCTCAGCAAGAAACGTTGGTGTTATCCACGGCATACACCTTAAATTTCTTTACTTTACCGAGCCTACCTGTTGACACACCTCTTTCAATGATATGTAAATGTCACCTGACACATGCCACTTAGCTCCAATGAGCTTCACTTCTTTCATAAATGCCCCCCTCATGATGTCACCTATCCTCTACTCTGTTACTCCCCTTATCCTACTCCTACACTCCACTGACTGTGCTCATTTGCTATGTAAACTTGTGATTCACTATCCTAACCCTCATTTGCATAGGATTGCCTACTAATGCTTGGTTACATCTCTTAGACTGAGCTTCCCCCCTTAGAAACCTCTACTCGGTGGCCATGTTGTCTTCAGCCATCCATTCACTTGCATTGTAAATTCATATCAGCTATAAAATCCACATTTGTGGATCTTATTTATTGATTTTCTGGTTTTTAGGGCACAACGCATTTGCACGGCGCTGCGCTACACTTAAACCCCAGAGATCGGGATGAAAAAAAAAAGTTACTTTATTTTTATTTTGCATCACTTCACATTGCCAATGGTCTTATTTTTGGCTTTTGGCATGCTTCCTCCTGTAAATGCATCCTTTTTTTGGAGCTGTCACAGCTCCTTGTTGCTATTTGCAGAACCGTACTCAGTTGTCAACTGAGTACATTTATGCAAATAACACTACTCCTACTCGGACAGGTTTGGGTTTCCTGGATCGCAAATTTACCTCATTTGCATAGCTTTTGCTTGCAATTGAGGTAATTTGCATATCCAAGCCCTGTCCATGTAAGACTAGTTTAAGGAGTTCTGTTACACGCCCCTACCGGCTCTTCCTGGATCGCTCGGCGGACATGTAGGGTTCATGGAATCTTACTCTATTCTTACACTCCATGCAAGCCTTCGTGAATCTGGCCCACTGTCATACATAACAAGGTGTCCTTTCATTTTGCTATTATTGATCAGATTAGGGGTAACAGATCAAATAAGTTTGGATGGCATCAGACCCTAAACAATATGGAAAAGAAATGGATTATTAAATTGGGAGGTTTGTTCTGACCTGGTTTGAATGAGCCCCTTTAATTTCTGTATTAGTTAATAATTAGGTTAATTAACTGAGCCTTAATTGCTGACTATATAAGAGAATGTGTCAATTGGGATTTGTATGCACTCAAGAAGGTTACTTTTATTTTAGCCGAAACCAGTTTGCTTGACATTCTCTTTGTTTTGTGCTTTTCAGCACAGCATTAAATATTTGTTGTTTGCCACAGTCTGCTGTTCTGTATTTTTATGAATTGTTACATTTGCAGACTCTACAGTTGTTGCCGGCATCCAGTGGGGAACATAGCAGAAGGACCAACGTAAGCATTTATTTGCCTACTGTAGGGATGGAACAGGGTGCCATGTCCTTTTAATTGCTGGATAACACACACTCAGTAACAAATCACAGTAGTTCCTGATTTCAGTGGCACTGTTTTGGTCAACAGGCATGTAGTCCACTGCTATCATACTGTGGTTACTACCTGTGAGGCAATATGCAGGGAACTACTAATTTAGTCATTGTTGCCTAGCCAAGTGTGTTTGTGTATGAGACATGGGTGGGGAGTGTTCTCTGAGTAATACAAGGGTTGCCTATATTGTTCACCAATCCATAATGTCACATGTAGATCTATGAATTGTCTACACCAGCCTCTCTGGTGTTTGACATCTGTTGTCCCTGTAAGGTGAACACTGTGACATATACTAGGTCTTCAATATAATAATTTAGCAAAATCCACTCCACAATGAATCTTGTTATTGCACAATCGCAGTAACCTCCACACAGGATGCTGATGACACACACACACTTGCCAGTAATGAGATTCAAACCCCCTACCTAGCTATGCATTGCTACTACAGTGTACCACATTTATCACATGCACCACAAAGCTTATAGGATGGATGTTGTCCCAAGGTACTACTAAGATGAGGAACATCATCAGCCCTTACAAATACTGGCATTGGGTGATGTAGTGCATGAGAAATCCCAAAAAACAGTTGTACCCTAAACACACATTTATATTTGCCAGGGGGTGAGGTTCAAACCTCTGTCTAACAATCTTTATAGACCATTATGTTACGCATTTGCCACATGCACCACTAACATGATATGGCTTAGATTTGGCAACAGGTACCTGTAAGGTGGATGATATCTGCAGGACTGCTAAAGTCAGGCTCTGTGGTGTGCACTGGGTGTAAATTGGGCCAACATCTTTGAAGTACACGCATATATATGTACACACACAAACACTTGCCACAGATGAGATTCAAACCCATACCTGTGTAATTACTGCTACTACATTGTTCCGCATTTATGGCATGCACCACAGAACTTATACAGCTGGCCCTTTTCCTAAGGGGTATTTCAAGGTGACTGACATCAGCAGGCTTGCTAAAGTAGGACAATGTGAGGTATAGTAACTGTGAATGGCCTGAAAATCATTAATCTCTGCACATAGACACACTCATAGCTCCATGGTTACCATGTCACGGATTAGAACTTTTACCAAACTAGTATGTTACACTATAGCATTACTCAGTTATCACTAATGCCACAGAGCTTAAAGGGCTGGCCAGTGTCCAAAGGGGTATTTCAAGGTGACTGACATCAGCAGGTTTGCTAAAGTAGGGCAATGGGAGGTGTAGTGACTGTGAATGGCTTCAAAATCATTAATCTCTGCATGCAGAGTTCCACAGTTGCCATGCCGGGGACTAAAACTCCTACCTAACTAGTATGTTACACTATAGCATTACACAGTTATCACATGTGCCACAGAACTTATAGGGCTCGCCCTTCTCCTAAGAGGTATTTCAAGGTGACTGACATCAGCAGGCTTGCTAAAGTAGGGCAATGTGAGGTGTAGTGACTGTGAATGGTCTCAAAATCATTAATTTCTGCACAAACACACACACAATTGCCATATCTGGGATTAGAACTCCTATCTAACTAGTATGTTACACTATAGTATTACACAGCTATTGTATGCACCATGGAGAGTATGGGACTGAGAATTAGCCAGAGAGTTATTTCAAGGTGACTGACATCAGGGTGAGTGCTATCATGGGCAATGGGAAGTGCAGTGTCTGTGAATGGGCCATAAACCATTCCTCTGGAAACACACACACAACACTCAGTCACACACAACTTTACATTTGACAGGACTGGGTATACAAATGCTAGATGAATACTGATTTGTACTATCCTGTTACACAGTCATCACAAGCACCACAGACACTATAGGGCTGAGGGCTACCAAAAGCAAATGTCTACAGTGATTGACATCAGCACATCATGTGATATTGGCCATTTGGATGTGTGGTGGGTGGGACAGGCCTCATGATGGCAATCTCTTTGTCACTGTCTGCCTCTCACTTCCCCACATCTGTGCATGTGTGTGTGTGTGTGTGTGTGTGTGTGTGTGTGTGTGTGTGTGTGTGTGTGTATGTTTGACCTATTATAGTGTGTTGGTCTTGGATATGTGTGAGTATTCCTATCCAATGTGTGTATGCAACGCATGAATGGTTTGCAAGGTGGTGTGTGTGCACAGATATCTGCAACTGACAGATATGTATAGTCCACTGTTGTTGTCAGACATGGGCTTCATTTCTCTATGTGTTGGAGCATGCCCAGTATGACCTTCTGTATTTTGTTGTCAGACATGGGCTTCATTTCACTGTGTAGGAGCATGTCCAGTATAACCTTCTGCATTGAGTGTGTGAATCCATTCCAGGTAGGTTGTACTCCAGTGCAAGATTTTGTGTTCTACATCTACAGCTAACAACCTGTTTCTGCAGGATATCTATAGATAGGTTGACAGTATGGAGTCACAATGGGCAAAAGATAGTGGGATACTGTAACTATTGTGTCTGTGCTGCTTCTGTTAGATGGTTGGTGTTAGCAGAGATATTCAGACATATGTGCTGTTTTACACTGTGATGTATTATGTCATCAACTACTGACAGATATACTTATTTGCTCACAGTTATTTCCTGGGGGAAATACAAGATGAATGAAGCTGTGTCAAGTATTGTGGTCTGCAGCTTACATATTCTTGCACAATCATGCCATTCTGGAGGGGTAGGTGCAGACACTTGCTGATGGGTTGTTGTAAATGGTCTAGCACCTAGGTACTGTGGTGGCTGAGGATCCCCTGCGTGTGCATCTATCAACATAACAGAATGGCCATACCTCTCAGCTGTACAGATTCATCCAGGTTACCCAGAGGCAGGGCTCATCTAGCTGGTCAGTTACCCTTCACATTGTAGTTTACAAGTGGGTTTGTAGCCACCCATTACTGGGTTTGCAGGCAGGGTTAGTATGGGCACACATCAGAGTTTTAGACTTCACACACTCCATGGTATCCATGCTTCTACACCCCCCACTCTGTTATTCTATCCTCTTCCTAACATTATGTGAGTGATATCTGCAAAGTATCCCTATAGTTGTCCCTTCATCCGAGCATTATTTAAGGGATGGTCCACAGTTCATGCAGTAGGACATGGTGGGCATGCTACTGGGATTTGTCGACATGGCCTTGCATTTGTGTTCTGTGGACTGTGTTATGTTGTTTGTTGGGATCCCATGAGATAACATACTTTAGGAGTACAGGTGAGGCACAGGCCATTGACAGAGAACTGTAGGGCATATGGTAGTGATGCAGGCCATCTGTAGCAGGCCAGTGCATTCTGTCACTCCTACAGTCCCAGGCTGCAAGCCACTGGATTCCCCTGGGGTGACAGGGTAAGTGTGCAATGTGTTAATGGCTATAGTTCCTGTCCATATTAATCCATTGGTCTGGATGGTGGCAGGGTGCTGCTTACAGCTAGGGACACACCTGCATGGGACACCTCTTTAGCATGCTGCATTCTGTGGGTATTCCCATACAGAAGTGGGGGTCATACTGTACTCATTCCCAACAGCAGGGATATGACCTGTGATAAACCTGTGGCTGATGGTGGGGTGAGCTGAGTGCATGTGTGATATAGAACCTCCTTGCAGCTGACTCACAGATATACCTAGGACATTCCCCTTGTGCTGCCTTGTGCGGGGACATTGGCAGTTTCTCAGTACTTCATAACTGTGCCTTTTGTGGTCTGCCAGTGATTGGCCAGGATACATCAGTATTCCATACTACACAGGCAACTAATGTGCTGCTAAACTGTATGTTCAATTCCAAAGGTGTGTGCAGTTGACAGTTACATTTCATGTACTCTGTCTAGGGTACTTCCACCTGTGTACTGTGTGTATGTTTGGGCCCACATTCGTGACATGTCCATCTTTCAGATGGTGACAGATATTGACATCTCTACAATGTGTATGTATGACTGCTGAATCAAGTCTTGCTGGGATGCATTCTGGTTGGCACTGCAGTTGTCAGAACATGGCCCTTTCATTGACAGTACTGGCCATAGGCCACCTGGACACAACCCACTATGCCTACATACTGACCACTTCTACACAATATGCAACACACAACAACCTAACACACAGAGCCCTGCATATTGTACACATGCAAGAATCTATCCTGTAAATTGGGCCAGCTCGGGTAATCTGTGCTCCACTGTTATTAAACCCACACATACATGTTACTGAATTATTTCTACATAGGATTGGGGGGGGGCACACCTGACAACTGTACACATTTGCTATGACTGTACTGGTATCTCAGGTACTCTGTTGGCTTCCATTTCATTTTGTATTCTGACCTATCATGCAGACTAGAGGCATATCAATAGAGTACAGATCTTAGGTTTTATTGACCTACATTTCAGTTTCAGACTTCTTATCTTGCAGAACTAACATACAACTGCCTGACCTGTTGTAATCTGTCGGTGTAGGTCTGGAGGGGTGGCTGTTCTCCATTGCCATTAATTGGAGGCCTTAGCACAGCCTTTATTTATGGTCATCTACACCTGTCCTGGTTGCTGAGGCTGTTGTTGGTATATGTGAGCCTCACTGACATGCATGTGTGTGTCCTATGGATACACATTTGGGTCACCACATGTACTGCAGTGGGATTTGTTACCTTGTCTAGTACTGCCTACTTTGCTGACACCAGTATTTGTTATGGATTCCATGTTGCCCATATAGGTGTCCACTATCTGCTGCCATCACATTCAGTCACCCGATTCTCTTGCATGCTCACATCTATACCATAGCTACAACTAGCAGAACATACTACTCCATTCAGCAATTGATAGGAAGAGTGACTTACCTTGTGGCTATGCCAGTACTGAAGATGGTGTTGGAGGGCTGACTATGTCAGATGCACATAGTACACTCCCTGTACATGGTAAAGCATAGGTAGTGTCATGTTTGGCATCCCTTTTACTGAATGTGTGAGTCAGAGAGAGGTGTCATTCCCTGGGTTCCTACCATGTCCGTGTATGTGCTATGGGTTGCCTCTTTGCCAAAGCCTGGGCATACTGAGCATGCCTTCTTCTGCCTACATGGGCAGGCTCAGGTTGTTCTTCCTCTGAGTCACTCTGTGCCTACGCTGGCCTTGGCAATGGTTTTGGGCTATATGGCCCTGCCCCATGCTGTTCCTGCTGCAGCTGTTTCTGCAGGATCATATTGTGTAGCATGGCACGTACAATGAAAATTTGTGTACATGTAGCTGGAGAGTACTGCAAGGTTTCACCGGATATGTCCAGGCACCAGAACCGTGACTTGAGCATCCCAAACACACACTCTATTATGATTCTGGTCTATGCCTCATAATGGAGTTCTTGTTCGGGTGAGTGTGTATTTCTGATGGGTGTCATCAGCCACAGCTCCAGTGCTTAACCAGCATCCCCTACGTGGTGGCCATATGGGATGTCCCCATTGGAAAATCTCTGGTACAGCTGTGTCATATGCCAGATGTGGGAGTTGTGATAGCTTTCAGGGCTGCCAGCACACACATTCATCATAATGCCCTGGGCATCGTACATGACCTGGCAGTTAATGGGGGGAAGCCCTTGCGGTTTATGTAGACTCTACCGCGCTCACCGGGTGGTGCTTTGATGTGTATGTGCATGCAGTCTATAGCACCCACTACCTCAAGGTATTCTGCTATTTGGTGGAAGAGATGCATATTGCTGGTCAACGCCTCATGAGTGATGAGGAAATATATATGCTCACCAGCATGTGCTGACATGGCATCCAGGAACTGGTGAAGTAACCTGGAAGCTGTTGCCTGTGAGATCCCCATGATATCCCCAGTTGCCCTTTGAAGGTACTTGTGGATATTATTCTTAAGCCTACAAAACCTTGGTACCCACTGAGATGGGTTCCCCTCTGTTGGTTCTGTGTTTGAGGCATGGCCAGCACAGCTCAACAATTTGCTGTAGGATGTAATTTCCACCCTATATCGCTCCACTATATCCACTCATATAGCTCCTGGTAGGTTACCCTGGGCCTGTACACTCTTCTCCTTCTCCTCACTATGGGTTGGTCATCAGCATTCTCATCATCACCCCCTCAGCCTCTTCCACATATTGATGTATGAGAGCGACAGCAGCCCCTATCATTTTGTTAGTTTTTGTCAGGTAAAATTTTCCCATCTGTGTATACCAGTGGTGTAGCGTTTGTGTTAAAAAAACAGAGTGGAAGGTGTTTGCATAGTTTATAGTAGTGTGCTGGGCTGTGCTGGGCTGGGCTGCTGCCTGTATAATTGGCTGATTCTAATACATTTTACATGCCAGCTAAGTTAGTTCTCCTTGATTGACTTCCTACTGCTGCTTTCACTTCCCATTACCTTCCCATTTAAGTGCCTAGGTGTGCCCCACATATCCAATGCTCAGATGTGAACAGAGCTGCTATTTTCTGTTTAGGCAATGTAAACACTGACAGGCAGCCTCAGACACACCTCTCTTCCTTAGCTGTGCTTAGCTAAGGGCAAACACGGGCCACAGAGCTCCAATAAGCTTACAGCATGCATGATGCTCCTTCTTATAAGGTCATCTACCTCTTATGCATATACTATGGTGTTGCTTCACCTACATGATTGGGTGCAAGCTAACAGTGAGGGGGAATCTGTGATTCAGTATCAATCCCCTCATTTGCATAAAACTGACTGCTAATGCATGGCTACAAAACTGACACTCAGCCTTCCCCCTTAGCAGCCACTATTCCATGGTATTGCTGTATTATGCATGCCATTGACTTTTATGGCAGAATGCTGATTTTGGTTTAAAAGATTATTTCCAACTTTTTTCTCATTTTCAGACCGATCCCATTTGCGCACTGCTGCCCTACCCTTAAACAGCAGAAA